>NC_140183.1:85079453-85106953 GCF_963971535.1 Notolepis coatsorum
GAGCGAGAGACAGACAGAGAGAGAGAGACAGACAGAGAGAGAGACAGACAGAGAGAGAGAGACAGAGAGAGAGAGAGAGACAGAGAGAGAGACAGAGAGAGAGAGATGAGGAGGTGACAGAGGAAAAGGGAGAGAAGTTCAGAGTTTATTGATTAACTTTAAAACAGATTGCAGAATGGGTACAATACAGTACGGCTCAACACAAACAATTGTTAAGGGGATGCAGACCAGAGAAAGACTTTCGTCTTGTTTACATCAGGGTCCCCCATTTTCAATTCATCAAGACATTTATGACATACGAGATCCTGAGCTTTTGGTGGACGACATTTTCAGAAATCATTTGTTTTCCAACTAGTCGAGTGTTTAACACTTGTAAATCATGGTACCTTTGAAGAAGGAATAACCCACATACCGTAATTCCTCTAATAGTAACCCCGGCTTGTATTTGTTTCAACTGTAGCGGGTACCAGGCTTGTATTAGGAGGAGGCCTGTATAAGAGGGAGGCCTATATTTCAAATTTTCAAACGGATCATAATGAATAAATCAACATTTTGTGTCAGTTTGAACCCAGTAAAATGTACTGGGTTCATTTATTGAAACCAAGTACTGTATGAAATAGTAAACAGTGCAATTACAGGTGGTCACTGGTCATTTCAACGTTTTCAAAGTGAAATCAAGTAACTAGCTCAGTATGCAGCTCAGTATATTAGTAACCCGGCTTGTATTAGGAGGCCGGCTTATAATTGCTTAGCTCAAGAGCACACCCGGCCATTAATAGAGACCCGGCTTGTATTTGAGACCCGGTTACTATTAGAGGAATTACGGTAAATAGATTTCCTGATTATACGTATATCATATCAAGTCCCAACGGATAATGGCAGCTCTGTCCCTTATTGACTCTTGCGTATGACTATACCACCCCTCTCCCCCTTCACCCCTATCTCTCTCCTGCTCTCTCTCTCTCTCTCTAGCCCTCTCCTGCTCTCTCTCTCTCTCCTGCTCCCCCCCCCCCTCTCTCTCTCTCACCTGAGCTCCTGCTGGGCAGCTGTAGTGTCCAGGGTGTCCTCCAGCTCGGTCCTCAGGGCCTCCAGCTCCTCCCCCAGGTCTCTCCTCTGTTTCTCTGCCCTCTCCCTCATCCCTCGCTCGTTCTCCACCTCCTCCTTCAGCTCCGACACCTGAGACAAGGCCTCCCGCAGAGCCCTCTGGGCCTCCGTTCGACGCGCACCCTCCTCCTCCAGCCTGGGGAGAGAGAGAGGGGAGAGAGCGAGAGAGCGAGAGAGGAGAGAGAGGGGGGGGGGAGCGAGAGAGGAGAGAGAGGGGAGAGAGAGAGAGGGGGGGGGGGAGCGAGAGAGGAGAGAGAGGGGAGAGAGAGAGAGGGGGGGGAGCGAGAGAGGAGAGAGAGAGATAGAGAGCGAGAGAGAGGGGAGAGAGCAAGAGGAGAGAGAGAGAGAGGGGAGAGAGAGAGAGAGGAGAGAGAGCGAGAGAGGAGAGAGAGAGATGGAGAGAGAGGGGAGAGAGAGCACATTTCACAATATATTCCTCTGTAAAAGGTTCCTCTTCAAACTATTAGTATTAGTATTCAAGCTATTGAATGTCATGCCGCGTCTCACCGAGCCTGCAGGGAGGTGATCTCCTTCTCCTTCTGAGCCAGACTGGCCCTCAGCTCGGCCGACAGCAGCCCCAGGTCGGACAGCTGCTCCTGGGCCTCCACGGACTCACTCTCCATCCTCCTCCGCCACTTCTCCTGCTCCAGACGACCCTGCTCCTCGCGCTTCAGACGCTCTGCGCACACATAACAGACGGGTCAGACCTGGAGCTGTGTATCACCAGGGGTGCGTTGGTCATGGGACGGGGGTTGCACACCGAGCAACCGGCTCTGTGAGCAGAAACACGCGCACGCACATGCACGGATGTGCACGCACGTGCACACAGGAATGCGCTGCACTCAACTGATGCGCCAACTCGCCAAGTACCCACCTGGCTACTTTGCATAACAATAGCTCAGGTCGTCAGGTGTGTTCAGATACAGCCTCAGATACATTCACACAAAACTTGTGAATGAAATGTGTTACATTCCATTCCTAGAGGCAATTAGGCTGGTCTTTAGTCTGTGCGCACGCAAGGGAACATTTATGTGCATGGGAGCGAGGGTGCACATGGCGTCATTAAAACACAGTGCAACCAGCTTTTAAATAACCAACGCACCCCTGTGTATCACAGATTTGTTTTGATTGAAGTAAGTACTGATTTGAAGGAATCAGTGGGTATCGAAGGGTATGGGAAAGCTTCAGAATGTTGGATTCTTAGAAAATGGGATCTTATCTTACGTTTAGTTTTTTGTTTATAGCTATTCTTACTGAGGATATAACTTGAGCCTGGTAAGGCGGCTAGGTGGTGTAGTGGTCTAAGGCACTCGCCACCAGTGTGGAGACGCTAGGATTCGCGTGTTCGAATCCAGCTCTCCACATTGTTTTTCAGTTTGGCTGGTCGTCCGCAGTAATACACATTGGCCGTATTACGGGGAGGGAAAACTGAAGGGTGGGGATCGAACGTTGTGAACAAGCGACTCCTACAAGTCGGTTGGTGCGCCTGCGCAGTAGAATCAGGAAGTGTCGGGGGCAGCGTGAGCCTCCCACGCGTTACTCCTCGACACTGAGAGATCGAGCTGCGCAGGTGAAAAGATGCGACTGCTGTTACCTCAAGTACCGGAGGGGACTTGTGCTATGTATGACTTAGTCCACATTGCAGCCGGCTTGTGGGAGGCAAGAAACAGCGTTCGTGACAGGGGAGGGTTGAATTGGATGATACGAAAATTGGGATGGGAGAAAATATAGAAAAATGGGAGAAAAAGTGGATCAAAAAAAAAACTTGAGCCTGGTCTGCTAATGAGCCGAAGAGACAATGGAATGTACTGCATAAATAATGCACCGGAGATAATAGGCCGTAAGGTGAAGGCTGTATCGCTTCATCCCGTTCTCACCTCGGCAGACTATGCAATTTTCACTCTGGGTGAAAGATATATTCGTGTAGATTTAGGAATAAAAAGTTCTCCATTTAGAATCTACCCGGTTTTGCGCAATCATAATTTTAAAGTCGGGACTAGATCTTTCCTCGTGAACGAATACTTGGTCACCGCGTAGTTTTATTTATTTTTAATCCACTTTTTCTCCCATTTTCTATTTTTCTCCCATCCCAATTTCGTATCGTCCAATTCAACCCTCCCCTGTCACGAACGCTGTTTCATGCCTCCCACAAGCCGGCTGCAATGTGGACGAAGCCATACATAGCACAAGTCCCCTCCGATACTCGAGGTAACAGCCGTCGCATCTTTTCACCTGCGCAGCGCGATCTTTCAGCGTCAGGGGTCTGCGCTTTGGAGGGACGCCGCCCCCGTCGCTTCTTGATTCTACTGCGCAGGCGCACCAACCGACCTGTAGGAGTCGCTGTCCACAACGTCCGATCCCCACCCATCAGTTTCCCTCCCCTAATACTGCCAAGGCATAAAAAAAAATATTGTTTGTTTCCTGTTGGTTGTCAGTTAAGGCATGGGTAGGTAGGGAATTTATTAAATTTTTTCCCACGGCGACTATGGATAGGGAATTTCTTTATTTAATTAAAATGTTCACAACAACATGGATGCATGTACTCTGCCAGCATGTTTAATATCCATAATACTAAAGGTTTGACTAAGATTTCTATGAAACTTTATTAAAAAAATAAAAATAAAATCTGCCTCTTTTTTGTATTTTTTTTTTTTTTTAAACTCATAAAATATATTGGGTCGCACCTAAATCGGCAGGGTCGGTTGGCAACCGGAAACAAACAATATTTTTTGTTATGCCCAATTGTATTAGTGCGGACGACCAGCCAAGCTGATAGCAATGTGGAGCGCTGGATTCGAACCCAGCATCTCCAGCATTGGAGGTGAGTGCCTTGCCCACTGCACCACCTAGCCGCCCACTGCATCGTTTTATTTGACTTATTGGTGCGAGTTCTGTCACGTATCTTGCGCTCGATCAATAGCAGCTCTCTTTGTTGCCAAGTTACAGACCACAATACATTTATGTAAACAGTAACGTGACATTAGCATGTCATCCACGGAGTACATCTCGACGAAAATGGACAAAAACACATTCTAACGTTCGCAAAATAGGTTTCTAAACAATTATATATGCATATACGCTACTTGCTTAGAAACGGGCCACAATGTACGTGTTATTAACCATACATTTAAATCATATCCTCTTCTCTCTAATCTACACCAACAACACAGCATTGCACACGCTGTGAAAACGTCTAGAATGTTTAAAATTTTTCAATAAACCTCCATAAACACACAATCCGTGATGCATGCAGCAAATTTGTATCAAAAACACTTTACCTTGTGATTCCGTTAACGAAGCAATTTTCTAAAGATTGAGGTTGTGGGGCGGCCGGGCAGACCGTCCATACTGACACAATTGGCAGTGTTAGAGGGTGGGAAACCCGGCGAGGGTGGGTCCTGGTCGTTGTAAACAGCGACTCCTACAGTTCGGTCGGGGCGCCTGCACAGCAAGGGAAGGATCTAAGAGAGGTAGTGTGACCTTCCACACGTTACACTCTCCCAGTGAGAGTCCGCGCTGCCAGGTGAAAATAAGCGGTGGGCTGGGTACACATGTGTCGAAGCAAGCATGTGATAGTCTCCGCCCTCCCGGACCGACGGTAGGGGGTAGAGTGCGCAACGACCAGGAAGGGGATTGGGAATTGGCATAACAACTAACATTGGGATGGGAGAAAAAACGGAAAAAGGAGGAAAAAGATAATTCAAAAAAAGAAAAAAGATTGAGGTTGTACACATTTAACAGTTCAGTGGATAGTATATAATGAGAAAAATAATACACACTTTTTTTTTTATCCACTTTTTCCCCTCCTATTTTTCTGTATTTTCACCCATCCCAATTTAGTCGTTATGCCAATTCCCCCCTCCCCTTCCTGGTCGTTGCGCGCATGTTCCCCCCACTGGTCGGTCTAGGGAGCCCTGAAGTCTATCACATGCTTCCTCCGATACATAGGCACCTGGCAGCGAGGACTCTCATTGGTGAAGTGTAACGCGTGGGAGGTCACACTACCTTCACCATTTCCCTCCCTCGCTGTGCAGGCGCCCTGACCGACCTGTAGGAGTCGCTGACCAGATCACCACCCACCGGCTTTCCTCCCGCTGACACCGCCAATTGTGCCAGTATGACGGCCGGCCAAGCCGGAGGCACCGCTGACAAATCAACTTATTGATTTGTAAATCTTTTGACATTATTCCAAATTAAGGGGATGGTGTAGTGTTTTGATTGATTAACTATCTTGATTGAAAGTGTGTGGGCCTATTATTTTTCTCATTAGACTATCCACTGAACTGCTTTATGTGTACAACCTCAATCTTTAGAAAATTGTACCAGCATCTTTAATATCGCAGGTTGGGAATCACAAGGTAAAGTGTTTTTTGATACAAATTTGCTGCATGCATCACGGATTGTGTGTTTATGGAGGTTTATCGAATAATTGCATCGGTGTGATTTTGTTTAACAAAATTTTAAAACATTCAAGACGTTTTCACAGCGTGTGCAATGCTGTGTTGTTGGTGTAGACTAGAGAGAAGGGGATATTTAAATATATGGTTAATTATATGGTTAATAACACGTACGTTGTGGCCCGTTTCTCAGCTGTATCCAATCGCTTGCCTATAGCAAGTAGCGTATATGCATATATGTCACGTTACTGTTTACACAAATGTATTGTGGTCTGTAACTTGGCAACAAAGAGAGCTGCTATTGGCAAGATACGTGACAGAACTCGCACCAATACGTCAAATAAAACTATGCAGTGACCAAGTATCCGTTCGCGAGGAAGGATCTAGTCTAAATCTACACCAATAGACCCTTCACCCAGAGTGAAAATTGAGTAGTCCCCCGAGGTGGGAACGAGAATTTTCTAGCCACTTCTCAGGCTTCACCTTATGGCCTATAAGTAGCTCAATTGCATAATGAAACAAGTCCACAATAGCTCCGACCACGTACACACTTGCATTCACGCACGCACGCACGCATGCACACACACACACACACACACACACACACACACACACACACACACACACACACAGGGAGGGAGGAAGGAGAGGAGGGAGGAAGGAGAGGGGGGAGGAAGGAGAGAAGGGAGGAAGGAGAGAAGGGAGGAAGGAGGAAGGAGAGGAGGGAGGAAGGAGAGGAGGGATGAAGGAGAGGAGGGAGGGAGGAGAGGAGGGAGGGAGGGAGAGAGGAAGGAGAGGAGGGAGGAAGGAGAGGAGGGAGGAAGGAGAGGAGGGAGGAAGGAGAGGAGGGAGGAAGGAGAGGAGGGAGGAAAGAGACACAGTAGAAATAGATAAATGAGTACTCTGGTAAAAGTCCTCCATTCAAATTCTACTTAAGTAAAAGTAGAGAAGTATTTGCTATTGAATGTACTCAAGTATCTAAAGTAAATGTATGCATTCTACATGATGTTTGTGTATTCCAGTGCTTGGGAGCATTCAATCCTCAATCCATTGACCTCTATAGATTATGATAAAGTGGTATGTGGTCCAGTTATGCTGCTCTGATTAAAGGTTATGTTAAAGTGGTATGTGGTCCAGTTATGCTGCTCTGATTAAAGGTTATGTTAAAGTGGTATGTGGTCCAGTTATGCTGCTCTGATTAAAGGTTATGTTAAAGTGGTATGTGGTCCAGTTATGCTGCTCTGATTAAAGGTTATGTTAAAGTGGTATGTGGTCCAGTTATGCTGCTCTGATTAAAGGTTATGTTAAAGTGGTATGTGGTTCAGTTATGCTGCTCTGATTAAAGGTTATGTTAAAGTGGTATGTGGTCCAGTTATGCTGCTCTGATTAAAGGTTATGTTAAAGTGGTATGTGGTTCAGTTATACTGCTCTGATTACGTCCTCTTGAAGTTGACAAATGTGAAAGTATATAATCTTCATAAATGTTTGCCATGTTTTCTATACAAAATCTTTTTCTTAAAAGTAACTAGTAACTGATGGGTTCAGATAAATGTAGTGGAGTAAAAGGTACAGTATTTCCTTTGAAATGTAGTGGAGTAAAGGTATAAAGTTCCCTAAAATGAAAATACTCACATAAAGTACAAGTCAAAATACTTTCCACCATTGCACTTGACCTAATTCCAGCCTACTAGGGCGAAAACTGTGGCCGCTAGAAGATTGGGACACCTTTGTGGACCAACCAACCAACAGAGTGACCTATAAAGCTGCTGGTCGCAGCTAAAAAAAGGACAGTTTTAGAACTGGTATCGACTTTTACCAGAACCAGTGTCACTATGGGAAACTTCAACAGATGATACCCAGCCCTGGTCGGATCACAGCTCAAACAGCATGGAATCAGCAGAGATCAATACGACTGCGAGTAAGACTGTTGCAGCAGGATTTGGGACAATGTTGGGATCTTGTTAGGATCATGTTAAGGTCATGTTAGGGACGCTTACCCTCTAGGTCAGCGAGGACGGCCTCCTGTTTGTTCTTCAGTTTGTTGAGGCTCTTCGTCTTCTCCTCTTCCTCGGTCAGCTGGTCCGTCACCTCGCTGAGACGCTCCTCCAGCAGCTTTTTCTCCTGGGGTGGGGTGGGGGGGGGGGGGGGGGGGGGGTTATGGAGAAGGTGTTAAAGTATGGCACTGCAATTAGATAATTCAAAACTGAAGTGCCAATACGCTCAGATCATTCAGACCCTAATGAAAATCAATATGAACCACACAAATGTACATCTCTCTTTATTAGGGGTGTAACAATGCGACCTCACAACGATTAATTTCGATTACGATTATTCAGGCAACGATTCAATGCGTCATGAAATCTCTTCATTTGACACACGATTCGATGCGATTCTATTAATTTTCGATTAATTTTCTATCAGTTAATTCCCCCAAAATTTTTGAATACACAAATGTGGCTGGGGGAACTGATTCACTCAGCATGAATGGGCTATAGGTCAATAAAAACAATACACACAACAACAAAAAACATACAATTTTTTTTTAACATTTTAATTAAAAGAAAGTTCATTTCGATGAATTTCTATTATAATCGATTCTAACATATTCAAATCGATGCATTGATTCTAACACATTAGAATCAATGCATTTAGATTAATCGATGCATCGTTACACCCCTACTCTTTATACATCTCTGATGTATATGTCTTTAAGAGATAAGAGATAAATAAAGAGAGAGAGATGGAGATTTTTCCTGGGTGCAGTTTATATTGAAATTCACTGTGGTTAGATGCACATACATATTCTGGATACTGGCTAATATCCTGGATCAGGTCGCAGATGGGATAGGTGTTGCATCTTCACAGTATCCCCGTATAGATCAGGTATACAGGAGCAAACAGAATATTTAGAGCGTTACTGTGAGGTTTTGCCCGCTGCTCACCACCTTTCTCTGTTTCTTTAAAGCCTACTGTTAGAAATTCCCTTCTCACTCACTCTCTCTAGCCCCCACCCTCTCGTTCTTTACTCTCGTTTACTCTCAGTGGCCACACCTGGACTATTATCAATTACCTCTCGCACCTGTGGTGGCAGGCTAATTAGTTCCCCTGTGGGCTTTAAATACCAGGGCTCTTCCCCTCGTTTCGGCGTGGGGTCGTGTTGTATTCATGCTGAGTCATATTCTCTAACATCTAGACTCTTTCGGGAGATCCTCTGGTCTACCAATGCTGTAAGATGGATCTCTCCAGCCTTGAGATGTTTGCTCCAGCCTTCGTCTGCTGTCGCCGTAGCCTGTGGAGGAGACTGTTCTGCGCTCCCTGTAACTTCCACGGGAGGCACCCCAGCGTTCCACTGCAGACCCCAGCGCAGCTGTTCGTCCTGACGCACATCTAGACCAACGCGCATCTCCCGGACCTTCGAGCTTGGCACGCTCTCCAGTCACCAGCGCGCAACGCGCATCTTCAAGGGCTTGGCACGCTCTCCAGTCTCCAGCGCGCAACGCGCATCTTCAAGGGCTTGGCACGCTCTCCAGTCTCCAGCGCGCAACGCGCATCTTCCAAGGATCCTCGTGCTTGGCACGCTCTCCAGTCACCAGCGCGCAACGCGCATCTGCAAGGCCTTGGCCACCTGTCGCCGTTTGCCTGGAGGGAGACATTGTACTGCGCTCTCTAATCCTCTACGGGAGGTATTCCAGTGTTCCACTCCAGACCAGCGCGCCAGATACGCTCAAGCCTTCGCCACCTGTCGCCGTTTGCCTGGAGGGAGACACTGTACTGCGCTCTCTAATCCTCTACGGGAGGTATTCCAGTGTTCCACTTCAGACCTTCGAGCTTGGCACGCTCTCCCGACCAGCGCGCGGACGCGCATCTTCTAGACCTTCGTGCTTGGCACACTCCTCCTCGCAGACGCACCCCGATGCGTCTCTCTGTTCCGACGCGCACACCAAGGTGTGGCGCGCACTCTGTTCCTCGGCTCCGACAGCGGCTACCCGGTGGACGACACCCTCGCCACCGCCACTGTTCCGACGCGCACACCAAGGTGTGGCGCGCACTCTGTTCCTCGGCTCCGACAGCGGCTACCCGGTGGACGACACCCTCGCCACCGCCACTGTTCCAGCACTCTGTTCCTCGGCTCCGACAGCGGCTACCCGGTGGACGACACCCTCGCCACCGCCACTGTTCCGACGCGCACACCAAGGTGTGGCGCGCACTCTGTTCCTCGGCTCCGACAGCGGCTACCCGGTGGACGACACCCTCGTCACCGCCACTGTTCCAGCACTCTGTTCCTCGGCTCCGACAGCGGCTACCCGGTGGACGACACCCTCGTCACCGCCACTGTTCCAGCACTCTGTTCCTCGGCTCCGACAGTCGGCTACCCGGTGGACGACACCCTCGCCACCGCCACTGTTCCAGCACTCTGTTCCTCGGCTCGGACAGCCAGCCACCCGGTGGCGATGCCCCCGTCTCGCTGCTGTCCCTGTACCTTTACGCATACGCCTGGGTGAGTTTTGATTGTGATGTCACTCACCCAGCGTAGTGCCCTTGCCCCCGTTCCCGCTGCTGTCCCTGTACCTTTACGCATACGCCTGGGTGAGTTTTGATTGTGATGTCACTCACTCAGCGTAATGCTTTTTGCCCCCGTTCCCGCTGCTGTCCCTGTACCTTTACGCATACGCCTGGGTGAGTTTTGATTGTGATGTCACTCACTCAGCGTAGTGCCCTTGCCCCCGTTCCCGCTGCTGTCCCTGTACCTTTACGCATACGCCTGGGTGAGTTTTGATTGTGATGTCACTCACTCAGCGTAATGCTTTTTGCCCCCGTTCCCGCTGCTGTCCCTGTACCTTTACGCATACGCCTGGGTGAGTTTTGATTGTGATGTCACTCACTCAGCGTAATGCCTCTTGCCCCCGTTCCCGCTGCTGTCCCTGTACCTTTACGCATACGCCTGGGTGAGTTTTGATTGTGATGTCACTCACTCAGCGTAATGCCCCTTGCCCTCGTCCCGCTGCTGTTCCTGCACCATTACGCATACGCCTGGGTGAGTTTTGATTGTGATGTCACTCACCCAGCGTATTGCCTCCTTTAGTTCTCACTTAGTTATTTGTTTGGACATTTCATCTCCCACTCTGTTTTGTTCTCTCGTGGATATTATTTTGGACATTTCATCTCCCACTGTGTGTTTGTTCACACGAAGATAGTATTTACTTTGTTACTTTGTTATTTGGACTGTTCTGCATCTGCTCTGTTTTGTTCCCTTTGAATATTAACCCTCTCCTCTGTTCTGCAGAGCGGCCCAGATGTTTTCCCACCAGTCCCCAGTTCCTCCCTGTCCCCAGCCCGCCTCCGCGGTTCTCTTTCCCCAGTTCCTCCCTGTTCCCCAGCCCGCCTCCGCGGGCCTCAGTCCCCTCTGTCCCAAGTTCTCCCCTTCTAGTTCCACCTAGTCCCTAGTCCTCTATCCCTAGTTCTCCTAGTCCCTAGTCCTCTTTCCCTAGTTCTCCTAGTCTCTAGTTCCTCTGTTCCCTAGGCGTTCCCTTAACCTTCCCTTAGGCGTTCCCTTACCTTCCCATAGTGTTCCCTTTTCCTGCCCGCCTCTTAAAGGCACTTTACCTTCCCCTCTTGTGTTATTCCAGTGTTTTGTGTTTTCTCCCTTAAAGGGACAGTGCCCTTTTTCCCTGTTCTAAATAAATATCTGTTTCTTGGCAAACCATCATACCTGTCTTGTGTTGTGCGATTGGGGTCGGTTACAAACCATAACAGTTACCATAGAAACGGAACTCACACAGACCACAAAACCCAACAATGATAACAGTGAAGGGACAGTATCCAGGTGAATATTGGCATATCCTGATCATATTCAGGTTCCTAATAGTTGTGATATGCTTATTATAAATAGGATATGGTGTTCGCATGTTTGTTTGTTTGTTTGTTTATTTACACATATAAAAACAATTACATATATAATACAATATAATCCACAAGGGATGTGTAGGAGAATTGCCTAAAAACCCTCAAGGGGCTTGCATGTGGCATTCACCAGGAAGCAAAATTACATTATATCAAGATAAAATATAAAATCCCCCCCCCCCCCCCCCAAACAAACAAACACACACAAGCAGGCCTACATAGACACCGAAGAAGGCACCCATACCATACGATTTCTGGTATAGAGAAAACAATTAATGACAGGAAGAATATATAATAAAACGAAAATACAACAACAAAATACAACAAGCCATCAGACCACAGTTTGTAAAGGAAGTCCATATGGGAAATATTGGTGCTCTAGGACAGTGGTTCCCAACCTTTTTCCCCCCAGGGACCCCCAAACATCTCTGATGAAATTCGCGGACCCCCTCCTAATAAGATACCATAAAATACTTTTTTTTTTTTCATTTTAATAACAAACTGCTTATACACAGGCATATGCATCACAATTAGACCCACTATGCTTCTTTGACTTGTGCCTTCAATCAACAAATCTCATCTTGCACCATATGCATTTCAAAATGTTTGGCCAATATTCAAATGCTGTATTCATCCTCTCAAATCAGGCCCTAATGGTGAACGGTTTGCATTTATGGAACAAATCAATGCAACAAATTAAACTAAATATGAGACAGGAAATTCCAATCAGTAGCAGAGAGAATCTGTCCTAGCTGGGTTTAATACCTTTTTTTTGTCATTTTAATAACAAACTGCTTATACACAGGCATATGCATCACAATTAGACCCACTATGCTTCTTTAACTTGTGCCTTCAATCAACAAATCTCATCTTGCACCATATGCATTTCAAAATGTTTGGCCAATATTCAAATCCTGTATTCATCCTCTCAAATCAGTCCCTAATGGTGAACGGTTTGCATTTATGGAACAAATCAATGCAACAAATTAAACTAAATATGAGACAGGAAATTCCAATCAGTAGCAGAGAGAATCTGTCCTAGCTGGGTTTAATACCTTTTTTTTGTCATTTTAATAACAAACTGCTTATACACAGGCATATGCATCATAATTAGACCCACTATGCTTCTTTGACTTGTGCCTTCAATCAACAAATCTAATCTTGCACCTTATGTATTTAAAAATGTTGGCCAATATTCAAATCCTGTATTCATCCTCTCAAATCAGGCCCTAATGGTGAACGGTTTGCATTTATGTTGAATGAAGTAAGAATCCACTGCAGTAAAAATATCCTCACCTCGAGTGGTGGTAGTAAGGTTGACTGACATGAGAATGTCCTGCTTCAGATCCTCATTTTCAATATATTGCACATAAACGATGAGCACAGCCTCGTCTGCGACAGTTGTAGTTTCATCAAGTTGTATGGCAAATGGACCCTTTCTAAGCTTTTCTGACAGCTGCTGCTCGCAATCACTTGACATCTTATCAATTCGGTATTTCACTACATTGTTCGAGAGTGGTACTGATTTTAGTTTATCCGCCACCTGTGGGCCGCACAGTTTCTAAACCATTTTGATGCAGGCTGGTTTGATGAGCTGCTCGCCAATATTGTGCGGTTTCTTTGCTTTTGCAATTAAAAGCGAACACTCAAAGGAGGCTTCGGTAGCCTTCTGTAAATCACTGCCACCCCTGCTCCACGCTACTCTAACATCAACAGGCTTGTTCGCCTTGAGAGACTGTTCTTTCCTCCGAAAAAAGTCTGGATCCTTCCCAACGGTTTCTGGGTGCTTAGACACCTGATGTCTCTTCAGCTTGCTGGGCTTCAGGCTCGAGTTTGCCAACTTTTCTCCACAAATCACACACTCGTTTGTCTGGTCCCTCAGTGAAGCCCATGGTGATGTAATTTTCGCGATTGCTGTAGGTCCTAACTTTTTTTGCAGATGAGCTGCCATCATCTCCTTTTCGTTTGTCACACATTTTCGCCTCTGGCGGCTGACTGCAGACGAGCCGAGAAAGTTAACTAGCGTGCTAGGCTAGCTACAGAAAGTGATACAGTCAACTGATTCGCGTTTTAGCGGCTACCCGGTAGCCTACTGTTAACATTCAAAAATCATGTCTAGATGTTTATTTATTTATCTTTATTTTTTTATTGTAGTGGAGAGACTATTCATGCTTCTGATGATAAAAAAAAAAAAAAAAAAAAAAGACCTCAAATCATCTGTGGTCTGGCGGACCCCCTGCGCCCCCTGGCGGACCCCCAGGGGTCCGCGGACCCCAGGTTGGGAATCACTGCTCTAGGAGATGAGATTTCAGTGCTCTTTTGAATTTCAGAAAAGAAAATTCCAAAATATGTGGAGGCAAAGAGTTCCACAACTTTGACCCTCGGTAGAGCAAACAAAACTGAGATTGGGAAGTGCGGGAAAGGGTGGTCTAAGCCAGTGGTTCCCAAAGTCGGGGTCGCGACCCAAAGGTGGGCCGCGAGCAGCCACGGGTGGGCCGCGAGATGATTAAATTTTTTTTTTTTTTTTTTTTTTTTTGTCAGGCCACTGAACTTAGAAGCAGGCCAGGACAGTGTTTCTAGTTGTATTCTAAAATTATATTCTATTGTATTCTAAAATGTGACTATATGGTTTTATATTAACTTAATAAATAAACAAAAACGAAAAATCTACTTATTTCAACGAACATTTCAAACTAAATAACAGATTATGCACATAAAACGCTGAAAACAACCGAAGCAACAATAGTATTTTAATGAGGCTATTATTATTATCATTATTATTTTGCAACAAGTTAGCCCTCTCATAAATAGCACATAAATGAATAACTAACTTGAACTAACTTAATAGGATTGAAGTGATATTTGGCTTAAAAAATCGGTCGCCTGGCAAAAAAAAAAAAAAAAAAAGCCAGACGATGTGCATTGGGCCGCGGCTCTCTGACGCCTTATTTTCTGGGCCCCGGCCTGAAAAGTTTGGGAACCCCTGGTCTAAGCAAACAGGAACTACGTGTGGGGTAATTATGAATTTGGTGATTGTGGGAAAACATGTCATGAAAGAAAGGGGGAAGGGCTCTGTTTAAAGAACTATGCACAAATAAACCAGTCTGAAGATGATTCACTTGATAAACACTGAGTATACCTAACTTATGGAATAGAGGCTGAGAAGAATGACTTCGTTGAACACAGCTGATTATTTTTAGAGCTCGTTTCTGCAGACGGTATATGGGCTCAAGTTTGGTCTGATGAGTACTACCCCAAACTAAATTACAGTAATTGATATATGGGTAAACCATAGAGTAATATAACATTGTGGCAACCTCGGTGCTCAGCAAGTGACGTGTTTTTCCAAGAATACCAATACTCTTGGCCATTTTTGTAGTTCTGTATCACACTAGCTCCCGCTCAGCGTCTCATTGCATATATCTCGCTTCAGCATATATACACTGAATAAATTTCAAAATGTACCTTTAAATGTCAGCATTCATCTGGCCACACCCCCATCCGCTTACCTATATAAGCAGGGGTGGTGCCACACACTCATCTCCTTCTCAAATTTCATCACAAGCAACGTGTTGCTCATATGCCCACTTGACGTGGAGAAAAATATTGGCTGGAAGAGCAATGTTTACGAGGAAAGGAAGAACAAGGAGATACGTTGACATCATATCTTTATTTTCTCCCTCACTATTTTCGAGAAAATACGGCGATATTGTCTTCGTCACTGGAGTGTCTGGAAGATGGTGATCATTCTAAAATCCTCCACCGGTTTTCGTATTGGGAGCACGCCGCTGCATGCCTCTCAACTGCAGTTCCTTGCTGTGCTGGTTGGGGTGAAACCTTTCAGGACACAGCTGAACTGTAGGACGCGCCGCTGTTGTGAGAAGCGGTGGGTTTCAGGTTGGGTGAGTACTGTTTTGCTTGCGGCTCCACTTGTCTGTTAGTGCTATGGGGGCTAACTGACAATGTTTACGAACACCGGCCCCAGATTAAGGTCTTTTGTTCAGCCTCTTAGGCAGCAGCGGAAGACCTTGATCTGAAGCCCATTATAGTTTAACTAGTGGGCCACGACCATTAACACTGGTGATCCCTGTGTTTTCTGGACGAGTGGATGTCTCTCTGTCACCGTGTTAGGCCCCATCTTTCATATCCAAATGAGAGTATTCCCTCACGAGGAGATATGGGCATAGATGTTCATTAGCGGAAGATCTGTGTTCAAAGTCAGCTACACAGGCCAGTTGGGTATTGTGCTGGCTCCGTCGGGTGTTGGTAAAATCACTGTTGTAAAACTGTGTTAACATATTGTATCTCTTTTCTCTTAAAAAGTGAGGAGGGTTTCAGAACGGCAGCCTGTCTGGGTGAGTGTTATATCATTGTGTACAAGTTCAGGTGATAGCTGCTTAGCTTACGTGCTAGTGGTGGCCTACTGTTAGCCAGTCAGCTGTTAGCTGCGGCGCTAGCCTGCTGTGATCACTAGGTGGCCTATCTAGGTTAGGCTAGAAAACGTTAGCTTGCTGCTATCGCTGCTTAGCTTACGTGCTAGTGGTGGCCTACTGTTAGCCAGTCAGCTGTTAGCTGGGCGCTAGCCTGCTGTGATCACTAGGTGAGTAGGTGGCCTACCTGGCTAGGCTAGGAAAACGTTAGCTTGCTGCTATCGGCCGAGGCCCAGCGCGGGGTGGCTCCGGCCCCTCGCGCGCCGCCGCGGTTCTCAACTCCCCTCTCCCTCACGGGGAGAGGCGGGGGGGATTCGAAGCTCCCCTCTGGTCGCGTGCGCCGTTCGCTCGGCGTCTCGCGGGCAGGGGCGGTAGCGACCGACGGTTGGAGCGGCCGTTAGCTTAATGCTACTCTGTTGAACGTGCTTTGATTATAACATGTTTTAAACACTCTTGACTACGACGTCATCTTTGACAGAGGATGTTCGTCGAACCTGCCCTGGGCCAGGACGGCGAGGCCTGCGTCAACAAAGGGGACCGTAGCGACGGGTTGGAGCGGCGACGCTGGCCGGGTCGGCAACACAGAACGGCTGTGTTTACTACGGTGCCTTGAGACTGCACTTCGTTGATCTACGCTCCGGGTAGGCAAGGTTTGGCCAGACCTTATACACTTCTTCTGGCTTTCCCTTCTAAATGTTTTGTAAATAACGATGTTTTCCAAAACGAGTGTTGCTGCACTACATTTAGGATACGACGCGAGTTATGTGTGAATTGTCTTGTCACTGGTATTTAGCTTCTCCATGCAAATCGGGTTGTTGTTACAGATGTGAAAATGATCTGGTTTGTTGTGTTGAGAAACATCATGTGTGTTTATATGTACTGTGTACTCACAACTAAGGGGGTTAACTAACCTATAAAGCTATGCTTAGTGACAAATGAGTAAAGAATGATTCTTTTCTCAGCCTGTAATGACAATTTTCCTGTTTTAACTGGCCGTATTAAGGGTAAAGTAGGAGGATTGTGTTTCCCCCCGGTTCCCTGGGGACTTCTTCATCCTCCTATCAGACATGTTGTTGCACTACATTGTGTCACTGTGTGGTAGGGATACGATGTAACTCTTAGCTTGATTGCTGAGGTTGTGCTAAAACTGCTGGAGAAACTTTATTTTCCTAAAAGAAAAGATTGTTTGGTCGCTTTCGTGTGTGCTTAGCAAGGCCTGTGGCCGATACTAATCGAGAATTATGTATTCTCTCATTATGAAAAACGGCGTTCCTCTGTAGAGTGTTTTTGCCATTTTTTGTAGGTGATGATGGGTTGTGTGTGTCATGTGACCTACAACTGGGTTGGACTGGCCACAGAAGCACATGTGTTAGTTTGGTACCGGGGCTCTTGAAGAGCCCTCTCTATTCTGTGTTTTTTCCTTAGTAAAAATCAGATAGCAGGTTAGCTCATGCGCTGTGTGAAGCTGTCAGACGCTTCATGGAGCTGACTATGACTGTGTCATACTCTCTTTTTGTCATTACATCGTATCATGGGTGTGGGGTCGTAAAGGGGTGAACTGGTAACCTTTCCTCCCCCCTTTTTTCTGTTGGTCAGGGGTAAACCCCCTGTCCTTCAAGGTTCCTGTCACGTTGCGGTTCGGCACGTTACAGGGTGAGGGGGGGGAGGGAGTTTCCTGGTCCCACGGCCTGGAATATTGGGCGTGTGCACCGCAGAAATTCCCCCGCCATAGAGTACGTCACCGTGCGCGTCTCTGTTGGTAGGACTTCTGTGTGCTGTTCAGGTCCATGTGATGGATCTGTTTTGGGGGGGTGGTCAGGGCTCCTCCTCACCAAGCTCCTATTCGGGCCTTCTGTGAGTTGGGACTCCTCCTTCCATGTGAGGGAGCCTCCTTCAGAGTACAGAGCCTCCTCCTCAGATTGTCAAGGTGAGTGGACCCTCAAGAAGGAGTCCTACTCTATTGTGTATGTATTCGATTCAATTCGATTATTGAGTGTGTATGGGTTCAGTGCCTCCTCCCCGGAGAGCCCTAAAACCAATTTTTTTACATGGCTCAAGGTGCAATATATTCTTTTCAATCTGTACAGCTCGCGTGGGAAGTCTCTCTGGGGATTCCCGTCTCCTTCCTATGGGAGGGTGGTGGGATGTAAAAATGTGAAACATTTTTACCCCCGGCTGTGTAGACTGGGATACATACTGTTGGTGCTTCCTGCTTTTCTATTAAAAAGAGTTGGAGTTAGGAAGTGTCACACCCCTCTTGTCGTTCCCCTGGGCGCCTTGGGGATTCAATGACAGGTCTAAATAGCCTGTTCATTGATGTGGGTGTGTCCCGACGCACGTATAGTGCTAGCTCGGGGTGTTCTGTAAACAGGCGACTGACTGGCACGCCTTGGTTGCTTGAGGTTAAAACAGCGTTTTTATAAAGCAACTGGGATGGAGGTTTTTCCTCTTCCGACGACCAAATCCGACGACCTGGTTTGGTTATCGACGGATTCTCGTTCATATCTGGGGGATGATGACGGAATGGATCTGAACATATGTAGAGGGGTCTCACGCCCTGGGGGTGGGCCACCGGGCGCGGTTCGCCCGAACGTCTGGGTGGCGCCTTCTTTTCATGTTTAAGATCAACACGCATATCTGCCCCTTCTCCTGGAGTAGGCATGTCGGCGTGGTTAGGGCATGGGACTGGTTCTGGTCATGCTGGTCGGATCAGTTGAACCCGTTGTCCGCCGGGGATGCAGATCTGCTGTTCTGGTACCCTGAGGGACTTGGGCTTTTTTCAGGGGGGAAAATGCCAGGTCGGTCCGGGTGTCACAGGGTTAAGCACTATGGAGACCCTGGTTGGGTACGTTTTTTACTCAGCACTGTCCTAATGGCTTACTGCCATGCCAACCTGTACACGCTCGATCTCGTCAGATCTCGGCCGCTACACAGGTTGGTCCTGGTTAGTACTTGGTTGGGAGACCGCCTGGGAATACCAAGTACGGTGTGCTTGGGGCTGGTTCTCCATTCTTTTTCGCTCCTCTCTCACGCATGGCGAAGAGGGGCCTGTTGGGGTGGTCTTTGACCTCCTCTGGTGACCCTGTGCTTCCCGTATCGCCGGGCCCGGTCCGAAGTAATGTTTCGTCGACCCGTAGGCCTGGGTTAACCCTTTTTTGAAAAACTGAAACACTTGTACTGCGGTATAGCCGGTGTATACCCGCAGGTGTGTTTTGGAGTTTTTTCTTGAGGGGTTATAGGAACAACCACCGCATTGAGTAACACCAAGGTGGTTGATTCCCTGGTGTGTTGGAGCAGTGTCAACTCCCGGGTTCACCAGTTGAGGGTGCCCCTGCACGTTCATGACGTCTGCCAATCGTGTCAGCCTTCTCTGCCTCAACCCCTCTGGGTGGGTTTTTTTTAATGGAGGCTTGGTCATGCAACACCGCCAGCTTATGCCCTTTCCGCCGGGGCGGCTGTGTTCAGCTGTCTCCTCTGGCGCCTGTCTCGTCCGCAGTCTCCAGGCTAGGGTTAACAGCCTGTTGCCTGGTTTTTCCCCGGTGCGCTGCCTACTTCCGTTGGTTAACCTTTTTTGTGTGCTTACGGCCATGCTGACTGCCTGTTCTGCAGGGTCAGTGTGCCAGGCGGTGTACTATTGGGGGGACAGGGCCCGCTCGGCTGAGGGGCCTTTGTCCGAATACGCTGGCGATGTGGGGGGCGGGGTCACTAAGTGCCCACCTGGTGGGGTCTTGATGCTGGCATCATGGACTTCTCCGGGCCCCCGTTCCAGGGGGTCCAGTCCCATTGGTGGGTCTGGGTCTTCCTTCGCGCTCCGCTGCTACGGCCTTGCCACGGGGTTGGGTTTACCCTTGACCCCGTGATTCTAGGGGGCAGTAACGAGGTTGTTCCCTCCGTTCGTTCCCGGGTGGCATGCGGGTTGTGCGTGTGTGTAGTCGTGGGGTCAGGCCACGGTCTGCTCACCCTGTGCGTTGAGTTGCTTGAGTGCCTCTTCGGACGGTCGGGTCCGTCGCCCTCCCGGGAAACCTCTAATAGGGGGGGTGCCCTCCATTAGGGGGGGTCGGGGGGGCTCGGCCCTCCCTGTTCTGATGGTTGTGGGGGGCCTTCAGCGGGGTGTATTTGTCGAGCTTCTAGCTCCCGCTCAGCTCCTATTATGCAATGAGACGCTGAGCGGGAGCTAGTGTGATACAGAACGTTAGGTTATGACTATAACCAAGTTCTGTTAATACTAGTGACGCTCAGCGTCTAGACGCCGCTGCGGCCCTTGATTTTTCATTGTGGTGAAATTTGTTGGGAAGGAGATGAGTGTGTGGCACCACCCCTGCTTATATAGGTAAGCGGATGGGGGTGTGGCCAGATGAATGCTGGCATTTAAAGGTACATTTTGAAATGTATTCAGTGTATATATGCTGAAGCGAGATATATGCAATGAGACGCTGAGCGTCCACTAGTGTTAACAGAACTTGGTTATAGTCATAACCTAACGTTATGGCTGTGATATGAGGTTTCCATGATAGGGATTCATCAAGCAGAACACCAAGGAATCGTGTAGAACACACCCTAGCTATGGGAATGTCATTGATCACTACTTTAGATGAGGAGTTAAAAATCACAGATTTGAGACAAAAAAAAATGAAATTCGTTTTTTTAATGTTTAGTGATAATTTGTTGCATTTAAACCAAATTGATAGTTTGTTAAGTTCTTCATTTATGACCCTAATGATGGTATCAGGATCTTTATGTGAATAGAATACACTCGTGTCATCTGCAAATAAAATTTTCGACAGCCTGTCTGAGACGTTAGGGAGGTCATTGATATATAACAAAAATAACAAAGGCCCAATAATTGAACCTTGGGGCAGACCGCAAAGTAAAGGAAGAAAAGGAGAATTTATCCCATTATAGGATACAGACTGACATCTATCTTTAAGGTAACTGGTGAACCATAGCAGTGCATTGTTTTTTATTCCAAGATGTGAGAGCTTCTGCAGGAGGATATTGTGATTGACTGTATCAAATGCCTTTGATAAGTCTAAAAAAATACCTATAGTGTTTTCCTTTCTGTCTTTAGCTTTGTATATTTCATTAATTAGATGTGTTATTGCCATATATGTTGCATGTTTCTTTCTGAACCCGTACTGGTGAGTGTAAATAATATTGTGCTTATTAAGATGTTCAATTATTATTCATATTCAGGTTCCTAATAGTTGTGATATGCTTATTATAAATAGGATATGGTGTTCGCATGTGCCAACTCATAGCCAGAATACCGAAGTATCCTGGACAATACCAGGAATTAGGGATGTCCGATATTATCGGCCTACCGATATTGGCATAAAAATGTGATATCAGAAAATATCGGTATTCAAATTTTTATATTTATTTTTTACATTTATTTAACCTTTATTTACCCAGGCAAGCAAGTAAGAACAAATTATTATTTTTATTTATTGTCAAAGTATGCATAATGTTGTGTTAATTACACGACAAGAGATGTGTAATGTTAATTACCTGAAATTATTCAGTTTTTTTGGGTATCGGTTGATATCGGTATCGGAAATTAAGAGTTGGACAATATCGGTATATCGGTATCGGTAAAAAAGCCAATATCAAGCATCCCTACCAGGAATATTAATGTGCATGTAAACGCAGACACACCAACACCACACACACACACACACACACACACACACACACACACACACACACACACACACACACACACACACACACACACACACACACACACACACACACACACACACACACACACACACACACACACACACACACACACACACACACACACACACACACACACACACACACACACACACACACACACACACACACACACACACACACACACACACACACACACACACACACACACACACACACACACACACACACACACACACACACACACACACACACACACACACACACACACACACACACACACACACACACACACACACACACACACACACACACACACACACACACACACACACACACACACACACACACACACACACACACACACACACACACACACACACACACACACACACACACACACACACACACACACACACACACACACACACACACACACACACACACACACACACACACACACACACACACACACACACACACACACACACACACACACACACACACACACACACACACACACACACACACACACACACACACACACACACACACACACACACACACACACACACACACACACACACACACACACACACACACACACACACACACACACACACACACACACACACACACACACACACACACACACACACACACACACACACACACACACACACACACACACACACACACACACACACACACACACACACACACACACACACACACACACACACACACACACACACACACACACACACACACACACACACACACACACACACACACACACACACACACACACACACACACACACACACACACACACACACACACACACACACACACACACACACACACACACACACACACACACACCTTGCCGAATCGGTCCCTCTGCTCCCCGGTGTTCAGCACGTCAGACTCTAGACTCTTCACTTTGGTCTCCAGGGTGACCTTCTCCAGCAGGAGGCGCTGTCTGGCCCCCTCCTCCTCCTCCAGCTGCTCCTCCAGGTCCTGAAGGTGAGGAGGGAGGAGAGGAGAGGAGGGAGGGAGGAGAGGAGGGAGGAAGGGGAGGAGGGAGGAAGGAGAGGAGGGAGGAGAGGAGAGGAGAGGAGAGGAGGGAGGGAGGAGAGGAGGGAGGAGAGGAGAGGAGGGAGGAGAGGAGGGAGGAGAGGAGGGAGGGAGGAGAGGAGGGAGGAAGGGGAGGAGGGAGGAAGGAGAGGAGGGAGGAAGGAGAGGAGAGTAGGGAGGGAGGAGAGGAGGGAGGAAGGGGAGGAGAGGAGAGGAGAGGAGGGAGGGAGGAGAGGAGGGAGGAGAGGAGAGGAGGGAGGAAGGAAGGAGAGGAGGGAGGGAGGAGAGGAGAGGAGGGAGGAAGGAAGGAGAGGAGGGAGGGAGGAGAGGAGGGAGGAAGGGGAGGAGGGAGGAAGGAAGGAGAGGAGGGAGGGAGGAGAGGAGAGGAGGGAGGAAGGAGAGGAGGAAGGAAGGAGAGGAGGGAGGAGGGAGAGGAGGGAGGAGAGGAGAGGAGAGGAGAGGAGGGAGGAGAGGAGAGGAGAGGAGGGAGGAGAGGAGGGAGGAAGGAAGGAAGGAGAGGAGGGAGGAAGGAAGGAGAGGAGGGAGGAGAGGAGAGGAGAGGAGAGGAGGGAGGAGAGGAGGGAGGAAGGAAGGAAGGAAGGAAGGAAGGAGAGGAGGGAGGAAGGAAGGAGAGGAGGGAGGAGAGGAGAGGAGAGGAGGGAGGAAGGAAGGAGAGGAGGGAGGAGAGGAGAGGAGGGAGGAAGGAAGGAGAGGAGGGAGGAGAGGAGAGGAGAGGAGAGGAGGGAGGAAGGAGGAGAGGAGAGGAGGGAGGAAGGAAGGAGAGGAGGGAGGGAGGAGAGGAGGGAGGAAGGGGAGGAGGGAGGAAGGATAGGAGGGAGGAGAGGAGAGGAGAGGAGGGAGGGAGGAGAGGAGGGAGGAGAGGAGAGGAGGGAGGAAGGAAGGAGAGGAGGGAGGGAGGAGAGGAGAGGAGGGAGGAAGGAGAGGAGGGAGGAAGGGGAGGAGGGAGGAAGGAAGGAGAGGAGGGAGGGAGGAGAGGAGAGGAGGGAGGAAGGAGAGGAGGAAGGAAGGAGAGGAGGGAGGAGGGAGAGGAGGGAGGAGAGGAGAGGAGAGGAGGAGAGAGAGAGGAGGGAGGAGAGGAGGGAGGAAGGAAGGAGAGGAGGGAGGAGAGGAGAGGAGGAGAGGAGAGGAGAGGAGGGAGGAGAGGAGGGAGGAAGGAAGGAAGGAGAGGAGGGAGGAAGGAAGGAGAGGAGGGAGGAGAGGAGAGGAGAGGAGGGAGGAAGGAAGGAGAGGAGGGAGGAGAGGAGAGGAGGGAGGAAGGAAGGAGAGGAGGGAGGAGAGGAGAGGAGAGGAGAGGGAGGAAGGAAGGAGAGGAGGGAGGAGAGGAGAGGAGGGAGGAAGGAAGGAGAGGAGGGAGGAAGGAGAGGAGGGAGGAAGGAAGGAGAGGAGGGAGGAAGGAAGGAGAGGAGGGAGGAGAGGAGAGGAGAGGAGGGAGGAAGCAGAGGAGGGAGGAAGGGAGGAGGAGGAGGAGAGGAGGAGGAGGAGAGGAGGAGGAAGGAGAGGAGGGAGGAAGGAGAGGAGGGAGGAAGGAGGAGGGAGGGAGGAGAGGAGAGGAGAGGAGGAGGAGGGAGGAGGAGGAGCGGAGGGAGGCGGAGAGGAGAGGAGAGGAGGGAGGAGGAGAGGAGGGAGGAGGAGGAGGAGGAGAGGAGGGAGGAGGGAGGAGGGAGGAGGAGGAGGGAGGAAGGAGAGGAGGGATGAAGGAGAGAAGGGAGGAAGGAGAGGAGGGAGGAAGGAGAGGAGGAGGAGGACGGCGTCGTGAGTGAGTAAGGGAGAGAACGACCGTAGGCCCATTATCAAATGTCTAAAATGTGTAAGTAAGTTTTTTTTTTTGTGCCATCAGGCTGTCTCCCCCGTTCCCCCCATGGTCTCATGTTCCTTTGTTTTTGTTTCTTTGTTGTTTTGTTTTGTTTCTTTGCTTTCGTCTCTTTGTTTGTACCCCTGCTCCCGACTACTGTCAGCGACTTCGGGTTATTGAGAAGCGCTATATAAATTAAATGAATTATTATTATTATTATTTAAGTAATATTAACAAACCAAACCAGATCTGAGATCAGTACGGTGTTTTCTGTGCTTTAAAAAAAAAATATGTATCTACGCACACTAAACTGATCTTAGACCTATGGCTACAACCATCCCCCCTAACTAACCTGCACGTGCTGCTGCGTCCTCTTCTTCTCGGTGGTCAGCTGCGCGCCCCGCTCCTCCTCCTCCTCCAGACGGCCCTCCAGCTCGCCCAGCACCTCCTCCAGCTCCTGCTTCCGGTTGGCCAGCCTGGCCCTCATCTCCTCCGCCTCCGCAAACAGCTCGGCCTCCGCCTGCAGCTGGTCCGCCAGCACCGCCTTCTCCTCCTGGAGCTGTAGGAACGCAGGCAGGAGCAAACACACAGGCGAGACGGAGAGAAGGAACAGAGAGAAATGGGGAATATTATTTTATAAATTGTGTTTATTTATTTAGCCTTGCGCCGTCCTGTGAGGTCCTAGCGCCAACTGTCACCGAGACAAATTCCTATGCGAATAAAAAGTGTCAGATTCTGATCATATGAGTGACATACGCATGAGTTTATCACTTCCTCAAAGCAGAGAGACAGTGAGAGAGTGGGGAACAACACACACGCGCACGCACGTACGTACGCACACACGCTCATTCATTCAATCTTTATTTAATCTCGAAGGATCGTTGAGAGCAAACTCTCATTTACAATGACACTGAGAAATACAACACATAATAAATACCAAAAACAATTAATGTATAAGAAACAGAAAGTCAATCAATTAAACATCTAAAACAATTCAAAACAACTGTAGACTGTGGTGAAGTGGTTTGCTATTAATGATTTAAACTGACCAATAGATACTAATGAATTGAGTCATGAAGTGAATTGCAAAACAATCCATGTTTCTGCGGGCACAGAAGCTAAACGCAGATCTTCCTAATTCAGTGCAAACTCTAGGAACCTTAAGTGTAAGCCAATCACCAGAGCGAGTGTGATAAGGACTAGGGATGCACCGATCCGACTTTTTCAGTCCCGATACCAATACCTGGTAAGGACTAGGGATGCACCGATCCGACTTTTTCAGTCCCGATACCAATACCTGGGTTTGGGTATCGGCCAATACCGATACGATCCGATACCCATTGTAAAAAAAATTAAGTAAAAGAAATATAAATGTATCCAAGTTTTTTTTTATCTTTTATTATTATATATTTTGTTTTTAAGAATTGTAAAGGTCTCAATGAATCCAAAATGTCAATGTGGTTAGAAGTGGTGGAGAGAATAAAAGCTAGCTTATAATGGTAGTGTCTGGTTAGGTGCGAGGGATAGTGGAGGTACTTCTCAAGGTGGGGTCCGGGAGGGGGGGGTTCGAGCTGAGCATATGTGTGTAGGTTTTTTTAGATAACAGGTATTAGGCCGTATATCTTATATAAGACAACTAACTAAAATGTGAACTCATTGGATGTGCCCTGACAATTAATGCTTGTATATCTTATCGTGTGTTGTCATGTTTGTTTATATGTTTGTTTAAAAAATAATAAAAAAATAAAATACAAAAAGAATTGTAAAGGATCACAAGTGTGTTTTTGATTTGTTGTAAACAAAGACAGAAAATAAACTTCATTAATTAAATTAATAAACTGTATGCCTCACTGTCACTGTGTGGAAGAGACTGGGATCATTCTTTTGTGCAGCAAGGCAACATCAAGCTTTCCTAACTTAGTGAAACTAAATGTAACAAATTAACACATAGATATAAATGTACTGAATGGTTATTTCTTATTTTATTTATTATAAAAAAAATAAAAAATAAAAGATCCGATATATATATATATATTTTTTTACCGATACCCGATCCAGCTATTTTACTGATATCGGCGGCCGATACCGATACCAATATCGGATCGGCTCATCCCTAATAAGGACCAGAGCTCCAATCCAGCAATGAGGTGGTGTAGGGTGGGCGATAATAATGGCCTTATAGAAACATATGCCAATGCAGCATCACGTCACGAGAGGACCACCAGAGCAGATGAGTACCTGGGTGTGCTTCTTGTCCAGGTCAGTGTAGTCCTGCTCCACTTGGCCCAGCTGGTCCTTGGCCTTCTGAAGCTCCGCCTCCCTGACCTGGATCTCCTCGTCCTGACGGGTCACCTGCAGCAGGGGCTTCACCTGGAGGGCACAAGGTCAGAGGTCAGTCTGATGGCACAAACACTCACCCTCTCATCAGTATCAGTAATGTTAAGTTACAGGTACGGAATGTCTATTGTACATTTAATTCGTTTTAATGTGTCTGTCTGATCGTGTGTGTGTGAGAATGCATACTGTGTACAGTGTGCAAGTGTGTGCATTGCACATTAATATATTCCGATGTGTGTATAAACGCCTGTGTGCATGTCTGTGTGTCTGTGTGTGTGCTTGCATACGCACGCCTGTGTGCATGTCTGTGTGCACGTGTATGTGTGCATGTCTGTGTGCACGTGTATGTGTGCATGTCTGTGTGCACGTGTGTGTGTGCAGGGGAGAGGCCAGCAGTACCTTAGTGAACAGTCTCCACCACTGCCAGTTCCTGAGTTTGAGGTAGGCAGCACAGTTTCTCTGCATCACCCTCAGAGCACTGAGCTGCTGCTGCTTCTTCAGATAGGACCTAGTGAACAGTCTCCACCACTGCCAGTTCCTGAGTTTGAGGTAGGCAGCACAGTTTCTCTGCATCACCCTCAGAGCACTGAGCTGCTGCTGCTTCTTCAGATAGGACCTGAGGAATTAACAATTAATTAAACAATTCATTAATTCATTAAACAATTCATTAAACAATTAATTTAAAACTCCACATACATATATCACGGCTCGATGGCTAATCACGCCATCATGGACAACCCCTCCTACCCACTACACATG
>NC_140183.1:85110655-85148155 GCF_963971535.1 Notolepis coatsorum
TGGGGGTCTTGGGGCCATATGACATCTGCTATCTATGACTCTGGATGATATCGTAGTGTCTAAGCAGACATTAGGAATGGAATCCACGCCTTGCTCAGGATCACATTGCTTACTGTAGAATACAACCTTTGTTGCACAATTATTTCACAACTGACGTGTGATCCTGAACATGACCTGTGTGACTATTATCGTCGCTGTCGGATGAAAACCAATTATTTTCATAATATTTTCCTGTTTACATGGCTCTCTACCATGTGAGCCAGTTTCATGACCCTAGGTCCTAGGAAACACATTGAAAACCCAATGTATGGCGTTAAAAATACACGGTTGTCAGGATCTGAAAATGAGGTTATTCTGAGTTCCCGAAGGTTTCACTTTTTGGAGATAAGTGTTTTCATCAGACGGTGACGATATGAGATGAGTGTGATGCTAGTGAATTCCCTCCGTCTTTCGGAGGTAACGGCAGAGAAGCTACATCACACACGAGCACAGCACTGTCACTAAACAGCAAAGAACTAGAGAGAGAGAGCGAAGAGAGAGAGAGAGAACGTTTAGGTCACTAAAAACACCAACGCAGAGCAAACTACAAGACAAATACCAACTAAAACAAACTCACACACGCTAAAATAACACAAAAAGGTAATAAAACAAAAGAAAACTGGGCAGATGAAGAACAAAGGTGGGATGGGGAGAGAGAGGGAGGGAGGGTTATGAGTGACACACAGAGGAGTAGAGAGAAACCTACTGTCGGAGCCATTAGCCTGCAGTGTGGCATAGGAATCAAAGAAGTAAACACGAGGAAGAGTCTGAATGTCTGAGGCAGCAGGAAGAGGAGGGATGCATAGGGAGAGAGGGAGATAGAGAGAGAGAGAGAGAGAGAGAGAGAGAGAGAGAGGGAAAGGAGTCCCAGATACCCACCCACATTAGTGGAAGGAAGATAGAAGAGGACAGGGAGAAAAGAGGGCAAGAGTGAGTGGAGGAGAACAGAGGAGAGAACAAGGTAGAAAAAAAGATGAACAGAGGAGTGCAGGGAGAGAGAGTTGAGCGATACAGAAGAGAGAGAGAGAGAGAGAGAGAGAGAGAGAGAGATAGAGAGACAAAGAGAGAGTTAATACCTTTTCGAAGCAGAGAACATCATTAGTTAGTAACATTTAGTTCAGACTTTTCCCTCTTTTCTTGATCCTCCAATCACAACTGTTGCTTCCCTCCGACAAAAAGGGAAGTGACAGTTGTGATTGGGAGGATCGAGAAGGGAGGGCAGGCTTTGAGATCAGTCAATTCGGAGGTAGAAGAAAATGATTTGTACCTGTTCAGTTATGACAACAAGTACACCAGTCTACCCTTTTCCACATACTATATAACGGCACTAGAGGTCATTGTCCTATACTGTCCACACCGTACTCTGAAACACAGGAGGTGACATGTGGCCACAGAGGAGGACGTTTACAGGAGCGTCTAACCTTCTCTCCAGAGCTCTGAGATGAAATGATCAGAGACTGGTGGAGGAGGGACGCCACGTTGTCATTCAGGGGGTCCATGTTCTTCACCAGCCAATCAGCTGCCTTGTAGTCCACCTGGAGAGAGAGAGAGAGAGAGAGAGAGAGAGAGAGAGAGAGAGAGAGAGAGAGAGAGAGAGAGAGGAGAGAGAGAGAGAGAGAGAGAGAGAGAGAGAGAGAGATAGAGAGAGAGAGAGAGAGAGAGAGTTGGTAATACAATAATCTGAGCTCATTCTATTTGTACTAGTCGTAAGTGACTGGGTATTCTATATCTGGATATTTTTCGTGATGTAAATATAATGTACAGGGCCGAAGAGATATTGTTCCGTTTATTCCCCCAAAGGATGAGTTAGTAGCCTGAGGAGGTGAAGAGGAGGGGGGTATACTTGCCAGCGTAGTGTATGATGGAGAAGTCCGCCTCCTGGCGTGGCTGCCTTGGTTTGAAGAATTTCGGATGGTGCCTTGCTCACCAGACAGCTTGTCCACAAAGGAGCGGTCTGTCGCCCGTGGAAACCAACACTCCTCGTCCAATAGGGCCAGAACGCCAGGGGGGTGGGCCTAATGAGGGAGAAGGAGGGACGATATGGATTTGATGCCACATGGAAGTGTATCACAGTAGTGAGTGTGGATGGGTGAGTGAGTGAGTGAAGTGTGTGTGTGTGTGTGTGTGCGTGCGTGCATGTGTGTGTGTGTGTGTGTGATCAAGCAACAGAAGGATTCCAGCTCGCACCAGCCAGTCTGGAGCTCTCTCTCGGGAATGGAACAGTGCATTAAGCCAGTGAACACGAGCACACAGTTTATACCTTTGTGTTTCTGGTGCAAATAGAATGAACATTGACACAATGACTGCATCTCAGTATCTTGACTGTGATCGGTAGTCGGTTTGCATCAGAAAAAACAAGGCTGTCTGTCTGCTGTCTGAGTGAGTGAGTGAGTGAAGTGAGTGAGTGAGTGAGTGTGTGAGTGAGTGAGTGTGTGAGTGAGTGTGTGAGTGAGTGTGTGCGACGTCGTGTGTGTGTGTGTGTCTGTATTTATTTATTTATTTATTTATATATATATATATATATATATATATATATATATATATATATATATATATATATATATCACACACACACACATATATATATATATGTTATATATATATTAGGGGTGTAACGATGCGACCTCACAACGATTAATTTCTATTACGATTATTCAGGCAACGATTCAATGCATCATGAAATCTCTTCATTTGACCACGATTCGATTCGATTCGATACATTTTCGATACATTTTCTATCAGTTAATTCCCCAAATTTTTTTGAATACACAAATGGGGGAACTGATTCACTCAGCATGAATGGACTATAGGTCAATAAAAACAATACACACAAAAGAAAAACATATATAAAAAAAAAAAAAAAAATCTTTTTTTGATTTATTTCGATTATAATCGATTCTAACATTTTCAAATCGATGCAGTTGAATCGTCACATTAGAATCAATGCATTTCGATTAGGGATGTCCGATATTATCGGCCGACCGATATTATCGGCCGGTATCGGCAGTAAAATGTGATATCGGAAAATATCGGTATCGGGAAAAAAAAATATATATATATATATATTTTTTTTTAACATTTATTTAACCTTTATTTACCCAGGCAAGCAAGTAAGAACCAATTCTTATTTTATTTATTGTCAAAAGTATGCATGTTGGTTTAATTCAACAACAAGAGATATGTAATGTTAATTTTTACTTTTTTAATTATCATATTTTGCACAGATAATGCTTACATTTAGAAAGCCTTTTGAATGCATCCAGTGAAATTATTAATTACCTGAAATTATTCCGTTTTTTTGGGGGGAAACCCTGCATATATCGGTATCGGTTGATATCGGTATCGGTATCGATATCGAAATTAAGAGTTGGACAATATCGGAATATCGGTATCGGTAAAAAAGCCAATATCGAGCATCCCTAATTTCGATGAATCGATGCATCGTTACACCCCTAATATATATACATTATATATACAGTATATACTACGGTATGTGCGAGCCTGTGTGGGTGTACCGGTTTCTCTATGAGGTCGATGCAGGGCTGCAGATCCAGGCCAAAGTCGATGAAGTTCCACTCGATGCCCTCCCTCTGGTACTCCTCCTGCTCCAGGATGAACATGGTGTGGTTGAACAGCTGCTGCAGCTTCTCGTTGGTGTAGTTGATACACAGCTGCTCAAACGAGTTCAGCTGGAGAGAGAGAGAGAGAGAGAGAGAGAGAGAGAGAGAGAGGAGAGAGGACAGGTTCGCTCATCCCAACATCAACTCAAGTCATTACATTTACACACACATATGCATGCATATATACACTCACGCACGCACACACACACACACACACACACACACACACACACACACACACACACACACACACACACACACACACACACACACACACACACACACACACACACACACACACACACACACACACACACACACACACACACACACACACACACACACACACACACACACACACACACACACACACACAAAAACTCACCTGGAAGATCTCAAAGCCAGCGATGTCCAGGATGCCGATGAAGGAGGCTCCCTGTCTCTGCCTGCGGTCCAGAGCTCTGTTCACCCTGTGGACCAGCCAGCGGAACAGACGCTCATATGTAGCCTTGGCCAACGCCTCTACCGCAAAGTCAGCCTAGACACAGAGAGAGAGAGAGAGAGAGAGAGAGAGAGGGAGGGATGAGAGGAGAGAGGACAGGTTCGATCATCCATCAACCCAAGTCATTACATTTACAGACACATATGCATGCATACATACTCAAGAAAGAAAGAAAGATGGATAGAGTAAGGGAGAGGGGAGGAGAGTAGAGATAGATAGATAGATAGATAGATAGATAGATAGATAGATAGATAGATAGATAGATAGATAGATAGATAGATAGATAGATAGATAGATAGATAGATAGATAGATAGATAGATAGATAGATAGATAGGGAGCGGCTGGGTGGCGCAGCGGAGATTGCGCTCGAATCCGGGTGGCGTGTATATTTTCCCTAACGGAGTTGCACTTCCGCGTTCGGGTTCTACGATCTGATTGGCCACTGACGTACGCTCTCTCTACGCCCAAACAGCGCGTTACGCTAGTTCTGCCTCTAACCTCTAACAGCCTGCAGCCTGCTAGCATTATCCAATTCATATCAATCGAAATAACGTATTCGTATTGTTTTCATCTCTCTATATTAACGTGATTCCATCAACACAACATAAATGTTCAAAACACGACAAGACAGTTTGCATCACTTCCCACGGTTCTCAGCACTTATTCTACAGGTAGTGCGGTAGTTGTTGCCACGGTATTGGGTCTTTGGGTGAATACTTCGCTGGCGGGGAAGAAGAACACTGATAGCGGTGTGTGGACCGTCCCTCGAGCCCCAGACCACCGTCCTGCGAGCCCCAGACCACCGTCCCACGAGCCCCAGACCACCGTCCTGCGAGCCCCAGACCACCGTCCCACGAGCCCCAGACCACCGTCCTGCGAGCCCCAGGCCACCGTCCCACGAGCCCCAGGCCACCGAGGTCTGGGGCTCGAGGGACGGTGGCCTGGGGCTCGCAGGACGGTGGTCTGGGGCTCGCAGGACGGTGGCCTGGGGCTCGTGGGACGGTGGTCTGGGGCTCGTGGGACGGTGGTCTGGGGCTCGCAGGACGGTGGTCTGGGGCTCGAGGGACGGTGGTCTGGGGCTCGCAGGACGGTGGCCTGGGGCTCGTGGGACGGTGGTCTGGGGCTCGTGGGACGGTGGTCTGGGGCTCGCTGGACGGTGGCCTGGGGCTCGTGGGACGGTGGTCTGGGGCTCGCTGGACGGTGGTCTGGGGCTCGTGGGACGGTGGTCTGGGGCTCGCTGGACGGTGGCCTGGGGCTCGCAGGACGGTGGTCTGGGGCTCGCAGGACGGTGGCCTGGGGCTCGTGGGACGGTGGTCTGGGGCTCGTGGGACGGTGGTCTGGGGCTCGCAGGACGGTGGTCTGGGGCTCGAGGGACGGTGGTCTGGGGCTCGCAGGACGGTGGCCTGGGGCTCGTGGGACGGTGGTCTGGGGCTCGTGGGACGGTGGTCTGGGGCTCGCTGGACGGTGGCCTGGGGCTCGTGGGACGGTGGTCTGGGGCTCGCTGGACGGTGGTCTGGGGCTCGTGGGACGGTGGTCTGGGGCTCGCTGGACGGTGGCCTGGGGCTCGCAGGACGGTGGTCTGGGGCTCGTGGGACGGTGGTCTGGGGCTCGCAGGACGGTGGTCTGGGGCTCGCAGGACGGTGGCCTGGGGCTCGTGGGACGGTGGTCTGGGGCTCGTGGGACGGTGGTCTGGGGCTCGCAGGACGGTGGTCTGGGGCTCGCAGGACGGTGGTCTGGGGCTCGAGGGACGGTGGTCTGGGGCTCGCAGGACGGTGGCCTGGGGCTCGTGGGACGGTGGTCTGGGGCTCGTGGGACGGTGGTCTGGGGCTCGTGGGACGGTGGTCTGGGGCTCGCTGGACGGTGGTCTGGGGCTCGTGGGACGGTGGTCTGGGGCTCGCTGGACGGTGGCCTGGGGCTCGCAGGACGGTGGTCTGGGGCTCGTGGGACGGTGGTCTGGGGCTCGCAGGACGGTGGTCTGGGGCTCGTGGGACGGTGGTCTGGGGCTCGAGGGACGGTGGTCTGGGGCTCGTGGGACGGTGGTCTGGGGCTCGCAGGACGGTGGTCTGGGGCTCGTGGGACGGTGGTCTGGGGCTCGCAGGACGGTGGTCTGGGGCTCGAGGGACGGTCCACACACCGCTATCAGTGTTCTTCTTCCCCGCCAGCGAAGTATTCACCCAAAGACCCAATACCGTGGCAACAACTACCGCACTACCGGTAGAATAAGTGCTGAGAACCGTGGGAAGTGATGCAAACTGTCTTGTCGTGTTTTGAACATTTATGTTGTGTTGATGGAATCACGTTAATATAGAGAGATGAAAACAATACGAATACGTTATTTCGATTGATATGAATTGGATAATGCTAGCAGGCTGCAGGCTGTTAGAGGTTAGAGGCAGAACTAGCGTAACGCGCTGTTTGGGCGTAGAGAGAGCGTACGTCAGTGGCCAATCAGATCGCAGAACCCGAACGCGGAAGTGCAACTCCGTTAGGGAAAATATACACGCATTCGGGTGTCAGCATTGCCTCCGGCTTGGGCCGGCCGTCACACTGGCTCAATTGGCAGAGACAGCGGGTGGAAGTCGATGGGTGGTGATTTGGACGTTGTGGACAGCGACTCCTACAGGTAGGTAGGAGACAGGAAGTGGCGGGGGTAGTGTGAGCCTCCCATGCGTTACACCTCGCCACTGAGAGTCCGCGCTGGCAGGTGAAAAGATGTGACAGCTGCCTCCACGTGTACCGGAGGGGACACGTGATGCAAGGCTTCTATCCTCCCTACAACCGACCAATGGGGGGCATAGTCGAGCAACGTTCAAGACAGGGGAGGGGAGAATTGGAAACACGAAATTGGGATGGGAGAAAAATAGAAAATAAGGATAAAAAGTGGATAAAAAAGATAGATAGATAGATAGACAAACAGACATAGAGAGAGACAGATCATTGATCATTGATCCCAGTTAAAAGGCTTGCAACGTACAAACTGATCTGACCTGTTCTTTGGTCTGGGCCTTCTGGACATACTCTCGTCCTACTTTGATCCTGGGGGTGAGGATGGCCCGGGAGAACTCAACCACGCTGATGCCCAGCAGGTGGCACAGTTTCTGGGCAGCCGTGTCGTCGGGCATGGAGGCCTGGTCGTGGTTCTTCTCCTTGGCGAAGGAGATGTTTCCAAACTGGAGCACGGATGAGATCACCTTCAACATGGCTAAGTTCAGAGAGCAGGAGAGCAGATGTGAATAGAAGTATGTGATTAATGTGAACAGAGTGATATGTTGTTCAGTAAACACAGGTCTACCGCACACAGGGAGGCTGGAACGCAGAGGTTGGTCAGCTATCTTGCTACAAGCGTAAGCAAACTAGAATGGTTCCCAGAAAGATGCTACACCCACACGTCACCCTGGAAACCCACCCTCCAGCTACACCCACACGTCACCCTGGAAACCCACCCTCCAGCTACACCCACCCACCCTCCAGCTACACCCACACGTCACCCTGGAAACCCACCCTCCAGCTACGCCCACACGTCACCCTGGAAACCCACCCTCCAGCTACACCCACCCACCCTCCAGCTACACCCACACGTCACCCTGGAAACCCACCCTCCAGCTACACCCACACGTCACCCTGGAAACCCACCCTCCAGCTACACCCACACGTCACCCTGGAAACCCACCCTCCAGCTACACCCACACGTCACCCTGGAAACCCACCCTCCAGCTACACCCACACGTCACCCTGGAAACCCACCCTCCAGCTACACCCACACGTCACCCTGGAAACCCACCCTCCAGCTACACCCACACGTCACCCTGGAAACCCACCCTCCAGCTACACCCACACGTCACCCTGGAAACCCGAATTTTGCCGATTTTGCCGAATACCAAGTAGACTCATTAAAATATCGTGTAGTCTGAGTAAACGTCGTGTTAACCTCGCTCGCGTCGCCACCTAGTGGAGAGATCAGTCGAAGATCGTGTCGGTTTGTATCGTGATCTTTACTACACCGATGGCTAAAGTGTTGGCCTTGGTCTGTGGCGTAAATTCTTTTTGACCAATTTGCTAAGAAAATGTAATAATGTAGGTCCTTGGCTCGGATTAGAAATGCTAGAGTTACCACTGTTATGGACAGACACACACATGCACACACACACACTCGCACACACACACACACACACACACACACACACACACACACACACACACACACACACACACACACACACACACACACACACACACACACACAAGTGATTACAATCCCCCCTTGTGCTTCACATGGCAGGCGTAACAGTAGTCTGGCATAATCTTCCCGGACCTTTACCTTTTTTTTTTTTTTTTGATCTTTTCCCCCTCCATTTTCCTCCGATTTTCTCCCATCCCAATGTTAGTCGTTATGCCAATTCCCAATCCCCTTCCTGGTCGCTGCGCACTTACCCCCCACAGTCAGATCATCTGGGAGAGTGGAGGCTACCACGTGCTTCCTCCGACACACGTCCAGCCAATCAACCGCTTCTTTTCACCTGGCAGCGCGGATCCTCCCTGAGAGGGCGTAGCGTGTGGAAGGATCACACTATCCCACTCAGGTCCTATCCGCGCTTAGCAGGCGCCCCGACCGAACTGTAGGAGTCGCTGTTTACAACGACCCGGACCCACCCCGCCAGCTTCTCCCACCCTCTAATACTGCCAATTGTATTAGTGTGAACGGCCAGCCAAGCTGGTGACAACCCCGGAGCTGTGAGCTGGACCCGAACAGGCGAATCCATCTCACAGCTCCGGGGTTGGTGACGAACGCAATCTCCGCTACGCCACCTAACCGCCCCCTGGACCTTTACTTTTAAATTGACACTTAAGTTAACACATACTGCCAATGCAAGAGGCTGCGGTCTCGACTCCCGGAGAGTCAGCATTGCCTTGGCTTGGGCTGATCGCTATACTAACTCGTTTGGCTGAGTTAGGGGAAGGGAAGCCGTGGGTGGGTCCTGGGCGTTGTGGACAGCGACCCCTACAGTTCGGTCGGGGCGCCTGCACAGTGAGGGTAGGATCTGGAGAAAGGTAGTGTGACCTTCCACACGTTACACTCTCCCAGTGAGAATCTGCGCGGCCAGGCTGGCTGCCGGCTGGCTGCACATGTGTCGGAGGAAAGCATGTGACAGTCTCCGGCCTCCCGGACCAACAGTAGGGGGGGGTGCGCAACAACCAGGAAGGGGGTTGGGAATTGGCATAACGACTAAACAGTGGGATGGGTGAAAAAAACGGAAAAAAGGAGGGGGGAAAAAGATAATAATAAAAATTTTTTAATAAAAGTTAACTGTACATTTTACTGTATATTTCTGTATATTTTTGGCTGTATATTTTAGAATGTATATACATACCAGAATGTATATCCCGGACCGTATTTTATTCCTTATTATTGTTTTTATTCTTATTCGTGACTTTTGTTTTTGACTACCACTGTGAGCGATCTGTAGCGCTGAATTTCCCTCGGGATGAATAAAGAATTTCTATTCTATTCTAACACATGTGAACCTCATCAGTCTCTGTGGGGAAATGAACACTAGAGCCCCGTCCTCCCACCCCCCCCATCTCTCACACAGCAGCTCCTCCCACCCCCCCCTCTCTCACACAGCAGCTCCTCCCACCCCTCCCTCTCTCACACAGCAGCTCCTCCCACCCCTCCCTCTCTACACAGCAGCTCCTCCCACCCCTCCCTCTCTCACACAGCAGCTCCTCCCACCCCTCCCTCTCTCACACAGCAGCTCCTCCCACCCCTCCCTCTCTCACACAGCAGCTCCTCCCACCCCTCCCTCTCTCACACAGCAGCTCCTCCCACCCCTCCCTCTCTACACAGCAGCTCCTCCCACCCCTCCCTCTCTCACACAGCAGCTCCTCCCACCCCTCCCTCTCTCACACAGCAGCTCCTCCCACCCCTCCCTCTCTCACACAGCAGCTCCTCCCACCCCTCCCTCTCTCACACAGCAGCTCCTCCCACCCCTCCCTCTCTCACACAGCAGCTCCTCCCACCCCCCCCTCTCTAGCTCCTCCCACCCCTCCCTCTCTTACACAGCAGCTCCTCCGGGGTGAAGCCCATGATGGCCATGGAGTCCATCGTCTGCGTGAAGTTGTCCGAGTCGCTCTGACCGGACACGGCGATGTTTCCACCACTCAGGAAGCGGTACTCGTCAGCGTTGCCCAGCAACAGGTCGGCTATGTGAAGGAGGAGAAAATATCTTTTTTAGGGCATTATATATCAAACTATATATATATACGGTGAGAAGGAAATGTTATCTTTGCTGTGGTATTGCAGCATTTCTTAATCACTTTTTAAATTTTTTTTTACACTGTCCTTAGTTTTGATTAGACTGTTACTTGAAAAGCGCTTCTAAATAAAACACATTATTACTACTATCGTTCCTCCATGTTGACCCTCTCCACTCACCCCTCGTGGCGTCTGAAGCTCCACACAGTAACTGGTAGAAGATGTGGAAGGTCCGCTCTTCTTTGGCCTGACGGATGGCCCGTGACTTCTCCAGGAGGTCTGGGGTCGTAGGTCAAGGACAGGCACGATGCAGAGGGGGACTCAAGTGTTGCCAGGTGGCAAATGTTAAATGATCATCCCAGAGGCTTCAAATTATTGTTCTTTTTAGGTTTCTTTTAAAGAAAAATTGTCATTTGCAAGTCATAACCAATAGAACATAATAGGTGTACAGAGGGAAAAATTATCGAACAGTGGGCAAAATGATCGTACAGAGGGCAAAATTATCGTACAGTGGGCAAAATTATCGTACAGTGGGCAAAAAGATTGTACAGAGGGCAAAATGATCGAACAGTGGGCAAAATAATCGTACAGAGGGCAAAAAGATCGTACAGAGGGCAAAATGATCGAACAGTGGGCAAAATTATCGTACAGAGGGCAAAATGATCGTACAGAGGGCAAAACTTTTGTACAAATATGATCATTATTGCACATCTAGAAACACTGGGAGTACTTGATCGTGTAACAGTACACTTCCTGTTTGGTTTTCAGCTATTGCATTTCTGGGCTTTTGTACATGTTGTTCTGACCGTTTTGAAAAGGATACAGGTCTCAATGTTAGCACCAACAATGTACCCCGCCACGTCGAAATTAATACGGATGAATTTGCCCTGAGGAGGGAGTCAGGAGAACAGGGTTTAACCTTTCATTCGACAGCTCTCACAGAGAGTAAGAAAATGATCGGAATTCCAGGTGTTTTTGTCGGGCGCAGTAACAGCGGCGTGGTCTTACGAATCGGGAGGAGTTGTCGTTCTTGACGGTCTTGGCGTTGCCGAAGGCCTCCAGGATGGGGTTGGCCTGCAGCAGCTGTCTCTCCAGCTCCCCCTGGGACGCACAGGACACACTGGGTCAGCACCACTTACTTAGTGCGGGCCGGACCGCACTCAACATCCCTCACAGAAAGGCTCCATGATGTTTTGGTCACTACGATGATGGTTATGATAATTATGAAAATACCATCGGTAGCATGGCTTGAATTTTATGTATTTTGTAGTACAAAAGTGGTACCATGGCAATACATAACTTGTACCATGGCAGTACCATGGTACATTATTTATACAGTGGTAAAACTGAAATGATGATCAAACTACCATGACCTTTTTGTAAAGGGATCAACTCAACAGAAGCCTACACAAACGAACAGCAGTAGGTCGAGTAGGCTTCCATTGACTTCCTGAGTGCTAAAATGCACCATTCACTCACTCTCGTTGGAGTAATCACAGATTTGTCGTGTTCGACATCATAAATGTCCCAATCAGCTTCAAAGCGGCGACAGAATCTGAAAGGGTGCATTTTAGGATGCAAAAAGAGCCAATACATCATCCATAACGCGGCAAGCCCAGGCTCAGAACCAAATGGTTCTCAACATCAATATCTCAGAGAATAATGGCCCTTGTTGGGAGTAATTTTTTTTTTTTTTATATATTGGTCTTTTTCCCCCTCCATTTTCCTCCGATTTTCTCCCATCCCAATGTTAGTCGTCGTATGCCAATTCAAGTCCAATCCGCGCTTAGCAGGCGCCCCGACCGAACTGTAGGAGTCGCTGTTTACAACGACCCGGACCCACCCCGCCAGCTTCTCCCACCCTCTAATACAGCCAATTGTATCAGTGCAGACGGCCAGCCAAGCTGGTGACAACCCCGGAGCTGTGAGCTGGATTCGAACAGGCGAATCCAGCTCACAGCTCCGGGGCTGGTGACGAACGCAATCACCGCTCGGCCACCTAACCGCCCTGTTGGGAGTCATTTGTTAATCCATTAGTAATAAGGGAATCCATCATCGTTGACATTTAATAATTCAATGTTAATTTGGTTAAATAATTGAGACGGAAATCCCTGGAGGCCATGTATTATCCTCCAGGCAGCTGAGAACCAGTGTTCAGAGCGAGGGAGGAGGATCAAGGGAAGCCGCAGCACACATTTGAGCTGATGCTAGCTAGCTGCACTGCATTACTGTGGCTGTGTCGCATTGGCAGTGCAGTAGCTGTGGTTGCAGCAGTGCAGTCAGCGATGGGGATCCAGGGAGCTATAACTACTGGAGGTGTTTACAAAAGCAGCCAAAGAATGCCAGCCAAGCAGCCTTACAAGCCACCCACCCACCCACACACACACACACACACACACACGTACACACGTACACACGCACACACACAAGGAGGCCAGGGGGCTTTGACTGGTGACAAAGCACACATTGCAAACAACGTGTACATGACTGACATATGTCAACACCACCACATACTGACATGTCAACACCACCATTATACATACTGACATGTCAACACCACCACCACTATACTGTACATACTAAAGTACATACAGTACACGTATACAGTATGTGTACACTCTCCCACCCATGTCTACAAACATACGTACCGGATGCACCCATTCTGACACCCAACCCAACCCCTCCCTGACACAAACAAACACACGCTCACTTGCACAGGGCAGGAATACTTTACTATTCTATTCAGGTAAATGTCTATTATGTTTATGAATGAAGATGGGAGGGGGGGTACTCTAAGAATAACCCTCGCCCTCTTGGGTATTTCAAGGATTATACAGTGGGATTAGACCCGGGTTTTATCCAGCCGGTGTACCAGACAGACACAAGCCTCTGCATGCAGCGTGAGGAATCATATCAGCTCTTTTATATTCTACTTCTGTGTGTGACATGTTCAAACACTGTGGTCTGGATGCTCTGATACTCACATACTGTACACTCTGAGGAATCGAGGGGTGGGGGGGACGGGTTGGAACAGTATGGGCGGGTGGGAGAAAATGGATGAAACAAACAAACAAACAAAAAGACAAATGAGACCAAAAGAACTGGAACAATAACAACAAACCAAGGCATACAGTACAAACAAGCGAAACAAAATGTATAGTACAGTACAATGTTCGACAGTTATATGAGGAACCATGTCAATGGGGTCAGATTGAGGTTTGCGGCTCAAATGTGTTTCGTACGTCTTGTGGTCTGCGCGGCTCTACGCGGCATCAACAGCGGTGTTGTCATGTGTAGGGTCTTTTGTAATACGGTGGAAGACCGCGTTGTGATGACCACCATCACTATGGTGAGAGAACACGCACACCGCTTCTAGAGCCACTCTGACCGTATGAAACAGATGTCACCCTACTGGTTAGTCAGTGACATTACTGGTTAGTCAGTGACATTACTGGTTAGTCAGTGACATTACTGGTTAGTAGTCAGTGACATTACTGGTTAGTCAGTGAAGTTACTGGTTAGTCAGTGACATTACTGGTTAGTCAGTGAAGTTACTGGTTAGTCAGTGACATTACTGGTTAGTCAGTGACATTACTGGTTAGTAGTCAGTGACATTACTGGTTAGTCAGTGAAGTTACTGGTTAGTCAGTGACATTACTGGTTAGTCAGTGACATTACTGGTTAGTCAGTGACATTACTGGTTAGTCAGTGACATTACTGGTTAATCAGTGAAATTACTGGTTAGTCAGTGACATTACTGGTTAATCAGTGACATTACTGGTTAATCAGTGAAATTACTGGTTAGTCAGTGACATTACTGGTTAATCAGTGACATTACTGGTTAGTCAGTGACATTACTGGTTAGTCAGTGACATTACTGGTTAGTCAGTGACATTACTGGTTAATCAGTGACATTACTGGTTAGTCAGTGACATTACTGGTTAATCAGTGACATTACTGGTTAGTCAGTGACATTACTGGTTAGTCAGTGACATTACTGGTTAATCAGTGACATTACTGGTTAGTCAGTGACATTACTGGTTAGTCAGTGACATTACTGGTTAGTCAGTGACATTACTGGTTAGTCAGTGACATTACTGGGAGTCATTAGGCAGAACAGAACAGAATTTAATAGAACAGAACAGGACAGGATAGAATAGGACAGGATAGAACAAGATAGCCAATCGTTCCAGCAGCCATCACGCTCCACAACTACGGGCATGGACTGCTGTCGTTAGAGAACGACAACTGTTAGGACTGTCGGACTCTTGATTACTAAACACTGCACAGACTCTGGCGCAGTGTGCTACTACTATATATACCATGTATACTATTATTATTATTATTGATATAATATACTACCATTGCACTATTATTATTATGTTCTACTCTAGTATTATTATTACTATTTATATTATTATCTTTTGTCCTGCCTGTACCTCCCCTCCCCCATACTGACATGACACCTAGATTAATAGAGGAATACTTGACTTCACTAGAATAGAACAAGACAGGATAGAATAGAATGGGACAGGATATAACAGGACAGGATACAATAGAACAGGACAGGATAAATAGAAAAGAATAGGACAGGATAAGAACCTGAACAGAACCCAGAAGGCCCACTCACCCTGTTCACCATAATACTGCCTCTCGGCAAGGACCTACTACCATCCATCTGAACATGAGAGAGAGAGAGAGAGAGAGAGAGAGAGAGAGAGAGAGAGAGAGAGAGAGAGAGAGAGAAGAAGATTCAGAGGAGTAAGCCCAAGAAGAGGAGGACAAGACAATGGAGGAAAAAACAGGATGCAGAGAAAAGGTTTGACTTTTGAGAATAATTAAGTCAAAGAAATGAGACATGTCCGATGGCCAGGTACAGGTTCACAGGGAAGGGAGCGGCTCAGCTTATAGGCAAGATGAACAGTGGCAAGCAGAAGTAGATAGATGAGAGGAGTTCCTTAGATCAAGAGCACTCGCTCACTTCTGCTCACTATCATTTCTCAACAATCAATTATTTCCTTTTCTATTCAACGATATAATTCATCAGGAACTGGGAGATATGTCAGTCTATCAAAAGAAGCCCTTTGATCAGTGATTTCCTTTTTGAGACATATATTGGTTATGGTTAGCATTTGTTAGCATAACCCCTACCAAACAACTCTTTTCAAACTTTTTGGAAAAAGCAACAAAGGCCAGCTTGCCGATTTTGTCTTTAAACTGTGTACAAAAATTTGCTTGTGACACTGTATCCAGAATGGGATATATTATTTATGAAAAATGTCCCTTGTTCTATTTCTTTAAAGATATCTTTGTTGTAAACAGTTTTGTAGGTATAGATGCATTATTTATTTGTTTTTTGTGGTTTGGGGGAAAATCCACAGTAGTGAGCTTGTTTGTCACGAAGTTCAGCAACTGCAAATAAACAGATCACGCCAGAAGTGGACGGAGCATATAAGGTGAATAGAATTTTATTGTATTTTGTAATAAAGGTAAAAGTTATTCGAAAAAGGAGGCAAAGTTATTAATCAGTAACACCGAAATCAAACAAGTAACTTCAACAAAGTGTTTAGGGATCCTAGTTGATGATAAACTCAATTGGAAAAAACACATTGATCATGTTTGTAAAAAAGCAATGAAGTCAGTAGGTATAATTAGGAAGGTGTGTTCATTGATAAATAGAAGTTGTTTTTTAATCCTGTATTATAGTCTTATCTTTCCTTACATATCTTATTGTAACATAATATGGGCTATCACTCATTCATCTCATCTTCAAACAATTATTTTACTTCAAAAAAGATTTGTTAGACTGGCAACCCTCTCAGATCGATTTGAACCATCTGCTCCTCTTTTCAAGAAACTAAACATTCTGACTGTGTCTGAGGTTAATTCTTTACAGATATGAATATTTGCTTATATCTCTGCTTATTTTTAAAGCAAACTACAAAAAAATTATCATATCCAAAAGTAGTAGATAGATAAATAGGTCATACATGTAGGTATGCATTTGGTTATGTGGGTGGGTATGTTTGTAGGCAGGTGGGTGGGTTGTTATATATTATTATGTACGCAGTATACAGTATATGCATGTATGTACTGTGTGTATGTATGTTTGTATTAACACAAATCTTTTGAATGTATTCTGGTATTTTATAATATGCATATTTTTGTATTTTTGTATGTTTGATTTTATAAAACAGGGGAAGTTCTTGATAAGCCTCTAGGCTTCTAACTTCTCCTTCACAATCGTTATAACTTATTATGTATTGTTTTTTTTTTTACTTCTGTTTAACTGTGTTAACACTATGGGTGCCGGCCAGAAATCCGGAAAATGACTGTGGATTGCCAGCGCTATTTGTCTATGGAGAAATTCCCCTTCTATGCAGGGCTATAACTTTTTAAATTCTATTGCTACATTGCCATTATTAGGGCCCATTCAAAGTCCTATATGTATTGTTCATTGTGTAGCAACGTTAAACTTTTTCATTCACATATTCATAGTAAAGTATGGTCTAATGTATAAGTATGTTTTCATCTCTTTCTGCAGCTTTCTCCAGAACGTGATATATAGCCCCAAATGCATTATATTGATGATGAAATACAGTTTGATGGCAATCGGGGCGATATAAAAAATTTCAATCGGACGTACTTCTAGAATGATCTACGTATGATCTGATGATGACCGGATGGGCGGGGGATCGTTTATAATTCCGTGGGCAGCGTTATATCATTCATCTAGTGTGGGTGATATGTTCATCATAACAGTTTATATGGAATACGATCAAAAATAACGCTGAATCTTACCGTATCCTCCTCGCGCCGTTGGGCGATGAGCGTGGAACAGTCATTTACCTATTATGGTATGTAGAAATATCGGGTCCATTTCCAGCTTGTATAATAGTATATATGTCCAAATCATGTTGTTTATCGAGTTATTGGCAATCGATCACTATGTATTGTGTCGAGATCGAGTCCCGGGAGCCAAACAGAGTGCCCGGAAGTAATATGGCCGACCAGCACAACCTCCATAGCACTTCCTGTTTGGCGATTGCGCCGATCGGCCACCAGATGGACCGCCAGAGAGCTCAGTGGGTCCTCCTGGTGGATCTCAGGCCAGCGGAGGGGAAATATTGATATAAGGACGCTGTACAGCGTCCTCCGGCAACTTGAGCATGGCCGGGAATGACGCTGTAAAGCGTTTCCCGGCAGTCAAAGTGTTTTAATAAACAAACAAACAAACAAACAAACAAACAAGCTGTTTCCAACATGTCTCAAAAACTAAAACAATACTTGTGTGCTAATTAGATACAATATCCTGAAATAACTCCCAGTTCATAGTAAATCAGACAGGCTCTGTTAAAAATGAGGCAAGCTATCCCTTTAAACACCCCTCCATCTCCCCCTGTTTGTACAGCCAGTGTTGTTCTATTTCATTCTGGCTTCCGCTCAGCGTCATTCTGCACTAACCTCACTTCGTGCCTAGCACTGAATAAAAAACTCCACAATGTACCTTTACATACCGACATCCGTCTGGCCACACCCGTATCCGCTTACCTTCATAAGCAGGTGTGTGGTCACCTACTCGCCTCCTTCTTCACTTTCACCACAAGGAAGTGCCTTCGGTAGATACCCACACTTGACGAGGTTGTTTTTGTTGAAGAAAGTTGATACAAGTTTAAATTTTTTCTTGCTTTTTTCTTCTCTCATATATTTATATTTATATTCTCTCATTGCCGCCTCTGTCGTACGTCTTGGAGCGGGGTTGAGGCCTCTCTCGTGGTCGGCAGCCACGCCCGGTAGGCGTCCGATGGATAGTTTGTCTCTCCAAAGAGCTGGTGCACCAGCGCCGTCTCCTGTGCGATGGCCTGGTTCCGGCTCTGGTTCCTCTGCTTCCGGGGAGTCGTCCTCTGTTGGGTGGCCGGCTCCTTTGGTTGCAGGGGATTTGAGACGCAAACTTTTTGCGTCAGCTCGCTCCCGTCGCAAGATGGTGGCTTGTAGACGCGAACGGCCTGGTTTTGGTGAGTTGCTGGAGCCGGATGAGGATGTGTCTGATTCTCCATGGCCGATGGAAACAGAGGACTACATGGTAGAAGCGGACGGGTTCTTGTTCGAAGCCCCGGTGGAGACATGTCCCCCGCCCGTCCAGGTAACACTGGAGGGGGGTGAGATGTCTCCTTGGGATTCCTCGTACGCAGATGTTGGGTTAGAACCTCCGAATCGGCGGCGGGATGCCCTGCTATCAGCCACATCAGAATGTGGCTCCTTGACCAGTAGTCTGCTGCATGTGAGGGACGCGAGCTCGGTGGGGGAAAGTATGCAGGGGGAACTGCGTGCTTTGTTCCCCGAGCTCATGGCGGCGGCGGCAGTCGCAAACGGCATGCCGCTGCCGCAGCCACTGCCTGTTCCTGTTCCTGACGATCTCATAGGTCATCTATGGCAACGCCGTCCGGTGAGTGGGGTGGACGTTGTCTGTCCATTTTTCCCCTCAATGGAGGCCTACGTCCGTCAGGGACAGGTGGTCTCCCACATCATGGGCCTTACCCCCTCCTACGTGCAAATCACGAGGGTGGTGGGTTTGGTAGAAGGCATGAAGGAGGGCGTGCCTCGGCTTGATAGACCGATGGCGGCGCTCCTTTGTCCTGAGGTGGTGTGGGAGCCTTTACGGAAGCCGGTTCCCCAAGGGAAATCGGTGAGGCGGTTGGCTTTTTGGAGTGACCAGTCATTTATCTCTGCGACGCAATCTCTGGCTGCCACGTCTAACATCGCGCAGCTGGCGAGATTCATGTCCGGGATACTGACGGGCAGTGCGGAGCTGACTGATTTACAACATGATCAGCTCGCCCAGGCGGCAGGAGCCATCCTGCATCTGATTCAGCCGCAGGCTATAGCCGCTGGGAAAGTGCGTGCCCTGGCCACTCTAATCCAGCGCCACCTTTGGCTGGAGCAGGCGCGTGTGCCGGAGAAGAAGAGGACTCCACTTCTGACGGCACCCCTCTCCGATGCTGGACTATTCGGGTCGGCACTGCAGCTGATGACCTCAACCTGCAGGGAGATGCAGGAGGAGCGCTCCGTGCTCCAGCCTCATTTCCCCCCGCCCGATGTCGCCGGTGGAGTCAGACGGCAGGCTCGTCGTCGAGGTTCCGCCGCCGTAGCCGCCGCTGCTACCACCGCCACTGCTGGACCTTCGGCGAAGAAGGCCAGGAGGAGAGAGACGCCTCCGCCACTGCAGCCGGCCCATCTACGCCCGGAGGTGACGTAGGGATCATCATGACCAGCCGCAGATCGTTTACCGTCCCTCCGGGGCTCCACGGGCTCGTGGCAGGCGTCGCTAAAAAAGAATTGACTTTTTCCCTCTGTGGTCCTCCCCTGTTCCCTTCCCGGCCCAAATATGATTTTGTTAAAAGAAATAAAGAGTCCCTCCTAAAAAGAGGGACTGTATTTTTTTACAAACTGTGTGTTTATTCACCAAACATATGATGGGGATGCGACGTGTGAATCTTTCGCTAGTATGGGTTTGATAGGAGGGCTAGACGTTACATTCATGTTAGGGCTTAAGCAAGGCCTGCAGCCTACACTCGGTTGAAAAAGGTTTTTTCTGCCTCGACCTGAATCTTCACATAAAGGTAGAGGTTAGTTGTGTGCTCTGTTGCTTAAACAGTGATATTGAGCCGCAACACTATTGTGTTGGTCTGCAGTAATGCTCGTATGAAAAAGTACCGCGGCTCAGCCTCTCTCTCTCTCTATCAGATTTTCTGTGTCTTACAACATGGATACGGGTGTCGGGTTCACACATACACAACTTGGCCTTTGTTATAAACCCTGTTCACAGATGTGTCTGTGGCTAGCGTGCATTGAATTAGCTTTGCGCTGTTCATTAGCATTTTGCTACTTAAGGTATCGTATGGCTGTTTGTTGTTGTCGTATGCAAGGGTTGGGCTTGCGAGGGGGTACCGGATAAACCCCTCCTTCCCTCTTCTGATTGGTCAGGGGGTTTATTGGACTCTCTTTTCATTTGGTCAGGGCCAAGCTGTTAGGCAGCTTGGCACGGGGGGGAGGGTTTCCCAGACTCCGCACCTATCACAGGCGGTTGAGTCCTGGGTTTCCCCCGTCATAGCAAACGTCACTAGGCACGTTTCTATTGGACGACGGCTTCCGTGAGTTTTAGACCCGTATGTAGGGTCTATTGTTGTCAAGTTGTCGGGGCAGAGCGTAAGAACTTACTGTTCTACTACGCTCGATATACGTGTAACTTGAGTCTGTTGGTCACATGACTCAATGTTACCGTGACTTTTCAATCTATGGCTCACGTGGGAAGTCTCTCTGAGGATTCCCGTCTCTCCTCTGTGGAGAATGTAAAAAAAAATTACCCTCGGCCGCGTCACGTGGGATTCATGTCAGTCTGTGTTCTTTCTTTTTAATAATAAAAAGAGTGAAGAATATGAAGCACAACAAACTTCTTGTCGTTCTCCCAGGCGACTTGAAGGACCAATGTCTGGTGTCTGGTTAGACTATCCATTGATGTGTTTGGGTCTCGACGCGTACATAGTGCTGGCTCGGGGTGTTTCTGATAAGAATCATGCAGGAGGCTAGTACGCCTTGGTTGCTCGTTAATAAAACAGCGTTTTTCTAGGGCAACTGGGATGGGGGATTTTTTCCTCTTCCGAGAGCCTGTTACTGGGTCTCGACGGATCTGGGGGATGTTAACGGAATAGATCAGGACATAGGTAGAGGGGTCTCACGCCCTTGGGGTGGGCCACTGAGCGCGGTACAAATGGGACCGTCTGGGTGGCGCCCTCTTTTCATGTTTTAGATCGACACGCATACCTACCCCCTCTCCTGGAGTGGGCATGTCGGCGTGGTTAGGGCATGGGACTGGTTCTGGTCACGCTGGTCCAGGTCAGTTAACCCGTTGCCTGCCGGGGACGCAGATCTGCTGTTCTGGTACCCTGAGGGACTTGTGCTTTTTCCGGGGGGATAAATGCCGGGTCGGCCCGGGTGTCACAGGGTTAGGCGTTATGGAGACCCTTTGTTGGGTAAACGTTGTACCTGACACTATCATAAAGGGGCTGGTTCTCCTTTTCTTTCGCTCCTCTCTCACGCATGGCGAAGAGGGGGCTGTTGGAGTGGTCTTCTGGACCTCCTCTGGTAACCCTGTGTGCTTCCCGCCGGGCCCGGTCCGAAGTAATGTTTCGTTGAAATCGTAGGCCTGGGATAACCCTTTTTGGAAACTGAAACACTTGTACTGCGGTATAACTGGTGTATACCCGCAGGTGTGTTTTTGGAGTTTTTTCTTGAGGGGTTATAGGAACAACCACCGTATGTGGTACCAAGAGGGTGGTTGATTCCCTGGTGTGTTGGAGCAGAATCAACTCCCGGGTTACCCGGTTGAGTGTGCCCCTGCACGTTCATGACGTCTGCCAATCGTGTCAGCCTTCTCTGCCTCGACCCCTCTGGGTGGGTTTTTTTTGATGGAGGCTTTGTCATGGTGCGCAACAATGCCAGCATACGCCCCTTCCGCCGGGGTGCTGTTTTCAGTTGACCCCTTTGGCGCCTGTCTCGTCCGCAGTGCTCCAGGCTAGAGTCTACAGCCTGCTGCCTGGTTTCCCCGGTGCACTGCCTGCTTCCGTTATGGTTAACCTTTTGAGTGCTTCAAAGTTACGGCCATGCTGACTGCAGGGTCAGTAGGGATGGGTACCTTTCACATTTGAACCGATACCGGTACCGGTACCTGTGAATCGATACCGGTACCCAGCGGTACCTTTTTTCTGTACTTTAGTCTCAAGAAATTTTATTTACCTACCTCAGTCGTAAAAAAAATATCCAAACTTCAAATAACTACAATTTCGACAGTTTTCGGCTTGTCATTGCTCCGACTGCTTTGTTGTTGAATCAAGTCAAATCCTAGGTAAGCATATATTGTGCGTGTGAACGTTGACATGATTTTTTTTTTTTTTTTTTTTGGTTTCTCACTTGATTCGATACTCGGTAGTACCGACGTGTTTCGGTTCGGTACCTCAAAAGTACCGAATTCGGTACCCATCCCTAAGGGTCAGTGTGCCAGGCGGCGTACTAATGGGGGGAAGGGCCCGCTCTTGGAGGGGCCCTGTCCGAATACGCTGGCGATGTGGTGGGCGGTGTCACTAAGTGACCGCCTGGTGAGGTCTTGATGCCTGGCGTCATTGACCTCTCTGGGCCCCCTTTTTCCAGGGGGTCCAGTCCCTTCAGGGGGTCTGGGTCTTCCTTCGCGCTCCGCTGCTACGGCCTTGCCACGGGGTTGAGTTTGCTCTTGACTCCGTGATTTTTGGGGGCAGTAACGAGGGTTGTTCCTTCCGTTCGTTCCCTGGTGGCATGCGGGTTGTGCGTGTGCGTAGTCGTGGGGTCAAGCCACGGTCTGCTCACCCTGTGCGTTGAGTTGCTTGAGTTCCTCTTCGCACGGTCGGATCCGTCGCCCTCCCGTGAACCTCCAATAGGGAGGGTATCCCTCCATTAGGGAGGGTCGGGGGGCTCGGTCCTCTCCGGTCTGATGGTTGTGGGGGGCCTCAGCGGGGTACATTTGTCGAGCTTCTGGCTTCCGCTCAGCTCCTCTTGTGCAGAATGACGCTGAGCGGAAGCCAGAATGAAATAGAACGTAAGGTTATGTATATAACCAAGTTCTATGAATACTGGTGACGCTCAGCGTCAGGACGCCACTGCTGCCCTTGACCTCGCCTTGTGGTGAAAGTTTGGGAAGGAGGCGAGTAGGTGACCACACACCTGCTTATGAAGGTAAGCGGATAGGGGTGTGGCCAGACGGATGTCGGTATGTAAAGGTACATTGTGGAGTTTTTTATTCAGTGCTAGGCACGAAGTGAGGTTAGTGCAGAATGACGCTGAGCGTCACCAGTATTCATAGAACTTGGTTATATACATAACCTTACGTTCTCTGGTGTCGTTTACCTGTGAGGCCTCCTTGTTTCTTCCCAGAGTTCCAGTCTTATGAGAGGAGGCTACATGAGCCAAATACTGGATGACTTTCTTAGTGTTCTCTGTCTTCCCTGCTCCAGACTCGCCTCTGGAAAACACACATGGAACACAGTAAGCGACACACACACACTCTCACAAATGATCACACACACACTGTCACAAATGAGCATGCACGGAAACACACACACACACACACACACACACAAATGAGCACACACACATAATCACATTATGCTCACGCACACATACATACACAGGCATGCACACACACACACACACACACACACACACACACACACACACACACACACACACACACACACGCACACACACACAAAACGCATTTCATGGCCACAATTCTAACAGGCGTACTGTACTGTACACAACCACATAATAAGAGAGAGAACACACAGGAAGAAAGGAACCAAACATACATTTATCACCAGTGAACCTGGACTCATGCTGTGCATTGAAAGCCACAGGTCTAAACAGAGAGCAGGTGTGCAGGATATTATGGGCTGTGGCAGCATTGTTGCTGTTGGATGGAAGTAAAGGAGGAGCGCAGGGTAGAAACGAGCCCCGTGTCGGAGGAGGAGCTCTGGCTCTGTAAGGTCTAAAAACAGAAGCCTCCGTCCCGAACAGAGTTAGAGACCCAGGAGGATGAACCTAAACTGGGATCCTTCACAATGACAGGAAGAGACGAGTGGGAAGACAGAGTGACAGAGAGACAGATGATCCAGACAGATGGCCAACTAGGAGGGTGAGACACAGCAGACACACGCACGCACACGCGCACGCACACACACACACACACACACACACACACACACACACACACACACACACACACACACACACACACACACACACACACACACACACACACACACACACACACACACACACACACACACACACACACACACACACACACATACACATACACACACACACACACATACACAAAGACCACAGTCTCAGATAAACCCCAGGGGCCTCCAAGCTACACAGCAAACACAGACATGCTGATAGTGGCATGCTACTCACGTGCAGAGGATTGATTGGTCTTCTCTGTCTGTAGAGGGAAGCAGACAAATAAAAATCAGATGGTCTCATGCTCAGTACTACACACTTAATCATTTCACATCAACTGTGTAAAAAGGACTTATTTTGAGCAGGATTATTTGCACGATCAGAACATAATAATAATAATAATAACTTTATTTGTATAGCACTTTTCATACAGAGGTTGCAGTTCAAAGTGCTTCACAACAGTAAAAAATACAGGCATAAGCGAGCATAAAAAGATAGACAGGTACAATCCAAACAATCCAACCACATTAACCACATTTCTGCGTTAATCCATCTGAGAGCTCTATCAGTTGTTGTGGTCAGTCCAAAATTGTGTTGAGGCAATGTCTTGGGACAAAATTAATATAGAATGTCAAAGTATGTTACTATTTTGGCCCTAATAACTTTTGATCCAATAGCTATGAAGTTGATGGCCCATCACTTTGTTGCCGACATCTTCCTTTTTCGATCAGGCATTCTCCCGTGGGCAAGCAGTGGCCCTTGGAAGCGCTTCTGGCGGCCCGCAATTAGTTAAAAGAACACGGCAACGTTTTGGGAAATCAGCTTACCGTCTTCTCCAGAACGAGACAAGAAGATAGATACCAGTTTCCTCTCTGTGCGTTCAGTAGAAAGCTATCTGGCTGCACGTTAGCCTAGCATAGCACAATGAATCGAAGCGGACATGGCCGGTTAGCCTAGGCATTGTCCAACTAACACCTCTCCCGAAGGCTAACCGGTCATGTCCGCTTCCATTCATTGTGCTAAGCTAGGCTAAAGTGCAGCCAGATAGCTTTCTACTGAACACACACAGAGAGGAAACTGGTATCTATCTTCTTGTCTCGCTCTCTGGAGAAGACGGTAAGCTGATTTCCCAAAATGTTGGTGTGTTCTTTTAAGGTGTAAATGCATGCATTATATTTGGTCCGGTTCCAATACAGTTCTAAACCAAACTATCACACAGTGCTTTTTAAGAAGGTAAAACTCCGCCCCCTGGGCTAAGCTGTCAGGTTAGGAATGACAGCATGTTGAAAGCTTGCTAGGCACCCGTTTGCATGGCACCTACAGTAGGCATCTCACAAGTCGTGTATGACTCATGAGATGCCAACTGACGAGATTACAAATTGTGTACCGCGTTTTCTTGGGTGGCCCTCAGTCCAATGTTGGTTCCATAAATTGGCCCTCAGTCATCAAAACCAAAACTCTGCCAGGTGCAAATTGGCCTATTTCACAATGTGAACAGAAAACGCATTGCTGCAGTCGCACTCACTGAAGCAGAGCTTGAACTAATAACATCCATTAAACTCACCCAGTAGTACTCATTTATATATTTTATACCCAGTTTAATCACCTGTACATTGTATATTACTATTGCACTTTACTGTTACATTTGCACTCTGGCTGGATGCCAAACTTCTTTTCGTTGTACTGTACTTTACATTATCTGAAAAGAAAGGGGGGGGGGAAAGAAAGAAAAAGTCTAACCCTAACTAACCTTACTGTCATGCACTTGTCCTAATATACTAACCTACACTGTAGCACTCAACACTTTGATGAACATTGTTGCTCAGCTGATAGATTTGTGCCCTTCCTGATGACTTGCTGAAAAAACGGAAACCCTGATAATTGCCCGTGACAACCTAATCCCCAGCGTCAAGCAATCCATTGGGTCTTTAAGTGTATGTACTCAGCATAAGATAAAGAATTTAGGTGTTACTTTTGACCAAACTTTGTCTCAATTAAGATCTGTTGTATCCAAGGCAGAGCTGGAGATGGTCATCCATGCTTTTATTTCCACCCGTTTGGATTATTGTAACATACTTTTTACCTGCTTAAATAAATCTGCTTTGGACCGCCTGCAAATTGTCCAAAATGCAGCTGCTAGAAATGTTAACCAGAAATAATAAGAAGTCTCATATCACACCCATTTTGGCCTCTCTACACTGGCTCCCTTTAAAATGTAGAGTCAATTTTAAGGTGCTACTCACTACTTTTTTTTTTTTTTACTTTTTTTTTTAGCGTTTATCGCTTTTCTGGTCAAGCATGACCGACAGAAACAGGTTGAAATGGGATGTAGAGCAGGGGAAGACATTCTGAGAAATGATGGCGGGTCCGGGAATCGAACTCGTGTCCCCCAGATCCGTGACGAGCGCGGTTGTCCCCGACGCAGAAATAGCGCCGAGATATGCGGTGAGCTACGGGAGCTCCCACTACTCACTACTTTTAAAGCCCTTCATGGTCTATCACCTGGATACATCTCAGACCTTCTTATACCTCACTCATCAAACCAGACCCTCAGATCCTCTGACACACTTCTATGGTCTGTCCCTAGAACCCGGCTTGCACCCCGGGGTGATCGTGCCTTTCAGGTAGCTGCTCCCACACTGTGGAACGCCCTCCCTTTCTCTCTGAGATCAGTAGAAACATGCAACTCTTAAAAAACAGCTAAAAACGCTACTGTTCAGACAGGCTAGTTTTATCTAGGTCTTATTTTGTATTATATCTCTAGTTGGTGTATTAATTGATTCTATGTATTAATGATGTTGTTTGATGCTCTTAATTTCTTTGATTGGAAAGCACTTTGTGATCCTGTATCTTGAAAGGTGCTATATAAATAAAATGTACTTACTTACTTGTCGTACAGAACTTGTAAGTCGCTTTGGATAAAAGTGTCAGCTAAATGACTAAATGTAAATGTAAATGTGCTGTATAATGCAAATCAATTTGAATCTGATCTAATCTAATCTAATCAAAGTCTCAACGGTAGGAGAACTAGCATGCTGCTGAAGTGATATAACTTGAGGTATGGTGGTGGGAAGGCTCATGTGTGGGAGGTCTTTCAGCTGCAGTATGACCTCATGAGTTGGTCATTTAGTAAATGCTGCATTCAACCACGTCCTCCACATCGTACAGATGTGCTGTAAGGTAGAAGCCACCCTGCAGTTAGAATACCAGAGGAGTTCATTCAGGAAGCTACATCTGGCGCTTGGCTGAACGCTCCAAAGAAGGATATGAATAGTTTGGTTTTGATGGGCAATAAACGCAGTTACACGATTAAGAGTTTATTTTGTGTCCAAATAGCAATACTCTCCAAGGCTTATGGTCACGCCTTAATTTGTGCTGAGTTTGTCCTGGACGCTGCCAGAGCAATTTGCGAGGCTCTGCTGTATTTTGTTAGAAAAAAACAAAACGTTCAAAACCTTTGAAAGGTCTTTGATTTTAGATTTGTTCACAAAAAAAGAAAGGTCTTTGATTTCCCCCCAAACTCCCTACACAGATCCCAGTCTGGCTATTTGTAATTGAGATAAGAGTAGGTTAGGGCATACGCTTGTCTTGGACAGCTGATTTAGTGTAGTTGGCTTGTGTCCCAACAAGTGATATCCACTAGTGTTTGAAGTCAAAATCTATCAAGTTAATTATTTATGGTGATGAAAAAAATAGAACATCATCAAAATGCTATCCCTCAAGCCCCACAACAGTGGGCATTTATAGGCCTATAGATTGACAGTAGAATAATCCATGTCATATCTGGCACATCTGCAACGAGGACGTCATACATCTGGCTTTTCCCAACATGCCTTTCACAGGTTGACTTCCCATCCTCTCCTTATCTCACCTGCCTCTCTGCCCCCAACCCCACTGTGAACCCAAAGGTCTGTGAGCCCAGATCGACCATGTCCCCTAGGGACCTCTTAGACATGCTGAAACACACTCCAGACACTCTTAAATGCACCAGACACTTCATTGTGTATCTGTATGCCGATTTTGTGTATTTGCTTACTTTGTGTATTCTTTCCATGTCTATGCTGATGAGTATTATACTGCACTGTTATGTGTATGATTGTTGTTTACCTGTGCACTCACCAAGACAAGTTCCAATCAGCGGTTAGAGACGAGTGCCCTTGTGAAAGGTCCCCTTTCCTTTCCCTTCCCTCATTTTACATTTTTACATTTAGTCATTTAGCTGACGCTTTTATCCAAAGCGACTTACAAGTTTTGTATGACAAGTCAGCAGGAAGGGTACAACTCTATCAGCTGAGTAACAATGTTCATCAAAGTGTTGAGTGCGACAGTGTAGGTTAGTATATCCCTCATCCAATCCCCGCTGAGCACACCTGACCCAGGAGTGTGCAGCTCCACATGCATCCTCCCCAAGCTGCCTGCATCAGGCTGTTGCATCGTTGCTAATAAACTATCGATTTCTATGGATTTAGTTAAACCTATCCTATCCGTGTCTGTTGTCATTGTGTGGGTTGAACTCGCAAATTTGGGCCTCCATATTATCCTAAGGAGTGCTTTTGAGGTAACTTGCTTATTACATGGTATATAGTGTTGTCACGATACTGGAATTTCGAACTTCGATACGATACCTTGAAAAGTATCGATATTCTATACCATTTTCGATACCACAGGGAAAAAGGTTCAATCTTAAAATGTAAAAAAAGAAAAAAAAAATATAAATATATATATTTTTTTTAATAAATTTTGCTTTTGTTGCTGGTTAATTCTCCTCAGCTTCTCTCTGGTACTATAAGAGAAGATAAATATAACACTTTTAAAAAACCCTTTGTTTATCTTTAGATCACACATTTAAAAATAACTAAATGATATAATCTTAGGGCGTTTTCACACCTAGCTCGTTTGGAGCTGTTGTTCCGGAACCTGGAGCGTTTAGCCCCTATTTCGGTTAATTTGGGCATATGTGAACACAGCAATCGCATTCTGTTGCGGAACAAAACGAGCGGGCCGAGACCGCCTAGAGAGGGCGGTCTCGGCGCACTTCCAACCGAAGCCGAAGCGACTCGTACGCTGTGAGAATGCAATCGACTTAACAAACCGACACAACTCACTTGCCGTACTGTATATACGCGCTGCATAATGACGCTTTCGCATTGAATTGTGGGCGGGATCAGTTTGTAGTCTTTAGGCAGCTAGATCGGTAAAGTTAACGCGCTATAGACCACTGCACTTCCGCGTTACATTGAAATCGGGGAGGAGAGAGCGGGGGGAGCATATGAATGAATGTGGATGAGGGCCCTGATGTAAGTGGTTGCAGCTACGGCTGTGGGGGCGCTGGAGACACGATCCAATAGACTTTTATGCGCCTGAGTTTCCTGAACCCATTCCTAATCGATCAGAACTAAATCGGCCGATTTATCACGGCTCTCATCCACATTCATTCATTTGCTCCCCCCGCTCTCTCCTCCCCGATTTCAATGTAAAGCGGAGATTCAGGGTTGGGGAGGGGGGGGGGGGGGGGGCACACCCCAAAATCTGACCAATGAGTGCCAGTTTGCTCGCGCGTGCGTTTGTTTTGGTCCGCTGTTAACACAGCCGTGTGAACACAAACAAACTAAGGGACAAGTGCAACATTGTATCATTATAGTCCCTGTGTCTCCCTGAATCTGAACAAAGCAAACGAACTACAGGTGTGAAAACGCCCTTAGAAATGAAGTAAACACTGTAATCTGTGTTACATGTACCTGACAAACTGAACAGTTTGTATTACAGTCATATTCTAACTTAACTGAATGCACATGTGTGTGTGTGTGGACTACTGTACTATTACAGGTATTGAAATAGACAATGCAACTTCATTATACAAAAAAAAAATCTTTTTCTTTTTTATGAATAATTAAATATCGATATTGTGGGAAATGAGCATTGAAACTGTTTTAAATATTCAGAATCGATATGTATAGAAAAATCTATATTTTTGACAACACTAGTATATAGACCACTGCAACACTTCCGGTATTTTCAGCTCATGGGAGAGCGCGGGGGGATACAATTTATGAATGTTGATTAGAGCCTTGACGTACAGTAAGTGGTTGTAGCTACGACTGTGGGGGTGCTGGAGACTATCCAGAGACTCCCTGGGCAATCTGCGCATGCAGAGTTTGGGGAGTAGGCGCGGAAAAGCGACTATAGCTCGGCCGAGATAGTGCCTTGGGGTTGGTCCCTCTGTGTTCAGGAGACTCAGGCGTATAAGAATGTATATTGGATCATGTCTCCAACACCCCCACAGCCGTAGCTACAACCACTTACGTCAAGGCTCCTAATCAACATCCATTTTTTTTTTTTTTTGATCCACTTTTTCTCCCATTTTTCTATATTTTCTCCCATCCCAATTTCGTATCATCCAATTCAACCCTCCCCTGTCACGAACGCTGTTTCTTGCCTCCCACAAGCCGGCTGCAATGTGGACTAAGTCATACATAGCACAAGTCCCCTCCGGTACTTGAGGTAACAGCAGTCGCATCTTTTCACCTGCGCAGCTCGATCTCTCGGTGTCGAGGAGTAACGCGTGGGAGGCTCACGCTGCCCCCGACACTTCCTGATTCTACTGCGCAGGCGCACCAACCGACTTGTAGGAGTCGCTTGTTCACAACGTTCGATCCCCACTCTTCAGTTTTTCCCTCCCCGTAATACGGCCAATGTGTATTACTGCGGACGACCAGCCAAACTGAAAAACAATGTGGAGAGCTGGATTCGAACACGCGAATCCTAGCGTCTCCACACTGGTGGCGAGTGCCTTTGACCACTACACCACCTAGCCGCCCCTAATCAACATCCATTTTATCCCCCCACGCGCTCCCATGAGCTCCATGTAACGCGGAAGTGCAGTGGTCTATATTAACAGACAACATGACGACACTACTGCTCGCTTGTTGTCTAAATAACTCGTGTCAAATCGCAGGCGTTTTGTCCCACAGCCCACATTACACTGCAGCCCTCCGTGTCAAAGAAGACCAGAGGTGTCGCTCACTGCCCACGTTCTGCACTTGTGTTGGAACACGAGCCGCTCCCACACTGAGCAGCAGCGCTGTGGAGAGAAGCCGCTCGCTGACTCAACTGGTCTCTCCAGCCCACACACACACACACACACACACACACACACACACACACACACACACACACACACACACACACACACACACACACACACACACACACACACACACACACACACACACACACACACACACACACACACACACACACACACACACACACACACACACACACACACACACACACACACACACACACACACACACACACACAGCCCTCTCTGAGACACACACACACACACACACACACACACACACACACACACAGCCCTCTCTGAGACACACACACACACACACACACACACACACACACACACACACACACACACACACACACACACACACACACACACACACACACACAGCCCTCTCTGAGACAATGACCTCACATTGTCTGTGACATTTTGTTGTGTTTGGTTTAAAGACCTTATTCCCACACATTCACTCCGAAAGAATGCACACTGGTCCTACAGGTTCGATTATTAAGACAGTCACACACACACACACACACACACACACACACACACACGTCACACACACACACACACACACACACACACACACACACACACACACACACACACACACACACACACACACACACACACACACACACACACACACACACACACACACACACACACACACACATACACACACACACACCTGTAAGCCATATTGAGAGAAGAGAGAGAGAGAGAGAGAGAGAGAGAGAGAGAGAGAGAGAGAGAGAGAGAGAGAGAGAGAGAGAGAGAGAGAGAGAGAGACACCCTGGGGCAGAGAGGCATTACTCAACCAGCCCTTAACTGGGATTAAATAAGAGCAATGATGAAATCTCTCTGCCTCATCTTGTGAACTCGTCGTGACAAATGGGGCGTAAGAGATTGTGAACTCATTGTGACAAATGGGGCGTAAGATTTTTTTTTTATCGCTGTCGTTACTACGACAATTTGCCGTTGCCATCGTTCATTCAACCTTTATTTATACTCGAGGAATCACTATAAGGATTGCCCTCATTTGCAATGTCGAGATTACAAGCAAGATAAAATAGTCAAAGACAGATGAGCAGAATTGAAAATCAGTAAAACAGTTAGACATTGAATAAATATGAAATATGAAAAAGAAATATGAAATATGAACAAAAAAAATGAAAATACAGAAACCCCAGTTAAAAACAGTTCCATGTTGACACAGGGAGGTCTGTGGTCATAGGTCCATAGGTCAGCAGAGGAGCCTATTGATTTATAGCATGCGCTGAGGATCATTCCAAGATGTTGGGCCACTAAAATAAAAGGCTGACTTTCCAGGTTCAGACTGTGCAGCTCGGGGACCTTGAGCAGACGTCATTTGAGTTAGATAGGGTTCCAAAGTTCCAATCTAGCATTGTTGCAATATAAGGTGGTAGCTTTCAAACAACAGCCTTATAGATAAACAAATACCAATGTTTATTGTATCTCTCTGCCTGAGAAGACCAACCTATCTTATCATAAAGGATACAATGGTGTGTAGGGCGGCTACGTGGCGTAGTGGGCAAGGCGCTCGCCACGAATGCAGAGACGCTGGGCTCGCCTGTTCGAGCCCAGCGCTCCACATTGCTTTCAGTTTAGCTGGTCGTTCATACAAATACACATTGGCCGTATTAGGGGGTGGGAAACTGATGGGTGGGGATCGGGCGTTGTGGACAGCGACTCCTACAGGTCGGTTGGTGCGCCTGCGCAGTAGAATCAGGAAGTGTCGGGGGCAGCGTGAGCCTCCTCGACACTGAGAGATCGAGCTGCGCAGGTGAAAAGATGCGACTGCTGTTACCTCAAGTACCGGAGGGGACTTGTGCTATGTATGACTTAGTCCACATTGCAGCCGGCTTGTGGGAGGCAAGAAACAGCGTTCGTGACAGGGGAGGGTTGAATTGGATAATACGAAATTGGGATGGGAGAAAATATAGAAAAATGGGAGAAAAAGTGGATAAAAAAAAAAGGATACAATGGTGAGTACCACATCTATCACCAGTAATATATCTGAGGACAGAATGATAGACCGTGTCTAGGGTTTAAGAGTGGAAGGAGCAGCATTTCTATAAATTACATTTCCATACACTGACAGGAGAACTGCTTCAACAATCCTTTTCCTTTTCTGTTTCTGTAAAAGAAGCCAGAAGCCATCAATGTGATCAAACCAGAAGCCGTCGAGCCAGCTGCCAAGATATTTAATAACCTATACTGACCACAACATAAAGTATAGTGTTATCCACCAGGCCCCACCTGTAAACTCCCATCGTTACCGTTTTCAGACAAACATGGTTCTGGTTCTGGCTCTGGTTCCGTTCTGGAGTCTTAGAACCTTGGTGCTTTCTGGTGAACCAGCCCGCCTTCATACCAGTTTAAGTGGAACCAAAGTTCAAACTTGCACTACAACTCGTACACCTTACTGTAAATTGTACCTAAATTGTACCTCATCCCATTTCTGCTTTGCACTATATAGTACTGTATATTAGTACACTGCATAGTATATTGTATGGTAACTCAGTTACTTCTATTCTGCATCGAACATTGTACATATGTCTATACTGAACACTGTGACCTCTATTTTTACTTCTATTTTACATGCTATACTATTTTATTTCATACTTATCTTGTCTAGCACAGTCTCTGGAGCGTAACAGTGAGAAGCATTTTGTATAAAAGTATTCTGTACTTCTGTATGACAACTATTAAAGAAACTTGAACTCAATGCTCAATGCACAAGGCAGGCAAAAGTAAACACAACAGTGGCAAAATGGTGGATCGCATTGATTATCTGCCAAGCTTTCGTTCTGTAAATATTTTTTTCCCATCGACTTGGACATTGTTGACATTGTTGTCAGTCGCTGCCTCTTCGTCTCCTTCCTTCTTCCTCTCGTCTTCACAGCCTAGGATATGACACGCCCACCGACAACGTCGCGGTTCACGAGGAAAAACCAGAACCAACTTTTCAGGTTCCAAACCAATTTGTTTTTGGTCTGAACGCGCCAGGCCGGTTTAAAACGAGGTTGGGGAGCCCAGAACCAGCCAGTGTGAAAGGCCCGTGTGAAAAGATAACCCGTAGTCCCTACACTTTCAACTGTCGAAGGGATCTTTTGATAAAAGCCATGTAAAGAAAAATATATTAAAGCTGATATTGACAAGTTAAAAAACTAGAGGTCTGGGGGGAGCTCCAGTAGCTCACCACGTACCGCGAGCGCTATTTCAGCGCCGTGGACAACCGTGCTCGTCACGGATCTGGGGCTTAGTGAGTTCGAATCCCGACTGCAGCCGTGCCTTTCCCAGAGTGTCTTCCCCCCCATCTGAACCCTTTCAGCCTGTTTCTGTCGGTCATCCTTGACCAGTATAAATGTGATAAACACATAAAAGAGCCAGGGGAATGGCCAAAGTTTAAAAAAAAAAATAACTAGAGGTCACAACATCATGTAAAACATGTAACATGATTCAACACCTCGTGGCCCGACATGACACGTGGCAGAGACGCACGGGGGGGTCAAGGGTCGCGGGTTACCTTGGAGCATGCTGCGGTAGGCGGCCTCTGAGATGGCGTAGATGTGCGGGGGCATCTCGTGGCGTTTCTTGCCCCGGTACATCTCCACGATGGCCTCTGTGTAGATGGGCAGGTTCTTGTAGGGGTTGACCACGACACAGAACAGCCCAGAGTACGTCTGCAAACACAGACACAGACAGATGTACAAAGTGCAGAGATGGAGAAAAGAAACGTGCATCTCGGTGACCACAGCGCCGGGCCTTATGTCCAGCAATATGCTAATAATATGTCATAACTGTTAAACTGTCATAAAGCGTGCACACGTGCCTCTTTAATCATCGGTGTCATATTGTAATACGCCTGTCTAAAGTATTCCAACAATCTCAAGGAGAACCCTGCTCTCTTTATCTATCTCTTAATGTCTTTTAAGATAAGATTGTGAGAGAAGGGTGATTGCCTACGTTTCAACTGTGTCAACGTTCACGACTGTACGTGTGGTTCTCGTGGCTGGGTTCTCCCGTGGGTCCTGGAGAGGGTTCTACAAGGTCCCCACCAAAATGAGGAACAGTTTAATTTCATTATTATTTAATTATAAGTTACGTCCAGAGGGAGGATGTAGGAGAATGACTATTCTCAACATTAGACGGTGCCGGACATTGATTGATTGAAAACTTTATTAACAGATTGCAGAATGGGTACAGTACAGTACAGTACGGCTCAATACATACAATTGTTAAGGGGATGCAGACCAGAGAAAGACGTTTGTCTTGTTTACATCAGGGTCCTCCATTTTCAATTCATCAGGACATTTATGACATACAAGACATACAAATATACAGTACTGTGTAAGAAAAAAAAAATATCACAAGAAAAATATATACATCCGAAGGGGAAGACATTTACCGGGGCCAGTTTCTAATTGCAGCCTCCCGTAGGTGCTCTTTGAGAGCGGTTTTGAAGGAGGGTAGTGATTCACATTCTTTTACGGCTGTGGGTAGGGCGTTCCACATTATTGTGGCATAATTGCGAAACGTGTTTAGTCCCTTGTTTGAGCCGAATCTGGGGTTAACATGATTTGTGGAGCTCCCTCTGGTGTTGTGGTCGTGGAATTCACTGACCTTTGGGAAGTATTTTGACATGTACATGGGTGTCTTAGTGGTGTAGTGTATCTTGTAGACCAGGCCCATTGCAAGTTGCTGTACTCTGTCGTCTACTCTAAGCCATCCTAGGTTGTCACAGTGGGCAGGGGTGAGGTGGGTTCTACTGTAGCAGTAGTCTGACCAGTTTGTTTTGTGATGTTTGTAATCTTGTTTTTAGCGCCTTTGAGGTGCTTTGGTACCATGAGGTGCAAGCATAGTCGTAGTACCCTTGAATGAGTGCTCCTGTTAGAGTCTTCAGGGTATTCTTGTTTACCAGAGAGGAGATCCGGTACAAGAATCTTGTCCGTTGGTTGACTTTTTTGATTACATTGGTTGCCATTTTGTCACAGGAAAGATTTGCTTCTAGGATGGAACCCAGGTAGGTAATTTCTTCTTTCCTTGTGACAATAATATTGTCACCCACATAGAAAGTACATCCACTGTTATTCTACTCCACCTACAGCACAGACAGCAATGTAATAGAGCCTTACACAGAATGTCTGTGTAGTTCTCTTTCTTCCAACATGGCTGCATTGGTAACCACTTTCAAAAGAAAATGCCTCATTTCTGAGCAGTGGTAGAGTAGGTAAAACACTGGAAACATTTCTCATATATCAACACAGACTGTAGCAACAACTGTTTTGCACATAGCAACCGCTGTTCCTTCCAACATGGGACGACAAATGGGGATTCAAAACGCTCCGTGAAAGGCCTCTATTTTGTGCTAAATCTTCTCCAACAACACAGTTCCTCTCAGACATGTCCATGGGACAACATCTGTGGTCTGGGACGTATGCATTAGGGAGTCCCTTGACTGTAAAACCTCTGACAGCACAGCTAATCTGCCTGACATTCCTCTCTATTCCACTATCTTCTCTCTTTCTTTTCCAGAGCACCCTCATCCCCCTCTCTCTCTCTCTGCAGCAGAAACTGGAGATGCACCCCCCCCCGTCTCTCTTCGACATAAACAACTTGTAAAACGACTCCTCGTCTCTCTCTCGTCTCTCTCGTCTCCAGTTACGCAGGTGATGCCGAGGAGCTCAACACACACGCGCATGTCATGCCTGCATTGACCATATTCCCACGGCGGCCATTTTGCTCTTACGTCATGCTCAGGTTGGGATTTCTTTCCACCCTGTTCCCAACCTGAGCATGAATAGAGCAAAATGGCCGCCGTGGGAATATGGTCAATGCGATATCACAGCGCGCACATTCCAGTCGAATGTATTTCTACTGTGTGTGTATACATCTTTATCAGTGTGGGAAGCGTCGTGTTTATCCTTGCTTATGTCTTTGTACATAAGAACTAAGTAAAAACAATTTTTTTTATCTACTTTTTTCTCCTCCCTTTTTCTGTATTTTTTCTCCCATCCCAATTTAGTCGTTATGCCAATTCCCCCCTCCCCTTCCTGGTTGTTGCGCACATTTGCCCCCCACTTGTCGGTCTAGGGAGCCCTGAAGTCTATCACAGACTGGCGGTGGTAGACAGGCGCTTAGTCTGCTGCACTACCCGGCCGCACCAAGTAAAAACAATTCTTCAAGGTTTTCGCACATAAG
>NC_140183.1:85153155-85188155 GCF_963971535.1 Notolepis coatsorum
TGGTATTTATTCAACAACAGGTGATTGTATAGAGTATCATTAATTGACAACTATCACAATGAGTTCACCCACGGAAAGGTTGTTGGGACATTGATTCCACACGGACGTCACACGTTGTTGCACTCCAGAAGGCTCCGGTAACTTCAGTTAGCTAGCAAAGGCTCCGTTGTGATTTTTGCACAATAAATATTCAACATTCTCTTTTGAGACTCCGCCTCAGACTCTTATCATTTGGCACTAAAAGCTAAAAAAAAAATGTCACCGATATGGCTGTCCGCAACATGTCATTAATTGTGTGCGAGAGGTAACTTAGATCAGTGACCACCTTAACGTGAGCTAGGTTAACGTGAGCTAGGTTAACGTGAGCTAACTTTAGATGGAAACGAGGAAATCTAACGTTACTGGTGTAAAAGTGATTTACCTTGGAATACTCCTGTGCCAACTCGCTGTACTTTGCTTGCAGGTCTGCAGCCATTATTGCTGGATTATGAATAGCCCCAACTTTAGCCAAGGTAACGTTATGCTAAAACTAACTTTCGGTTAGCTGTTCAGCTAATGCAGAGCTCCCCGTCAACAGCACTCTGTCGGGACGATGGCATTTAAAGAAAGTATCTGCTGTTAAAATGACAAATGGCATTGACACTTTAATTCACAGTCGATTAAAAACACGTTTGTTTTATAATGCTCACTCAGCAGACCGCAGTGTTGTTGATAAATTACGTCATATGGTATCGGAGCGCAGAATTAGAGGGTACTCGCCGATACCGATACCAGCATTTTAGGCAGTATCTGCGGCATTTCCGATACTGGTATTGGAACAACTCTAGTTAAGGTTAGAGTTTGTCGCAGAGAATGGCAATAGAATGCAGCCTATTTCCGCACTGCCGCTCTCTCGCGCTGCCGCCGTCACAAGGGGCGTAGTGGCCAATCAGAGAAACGCTGAACACAAGTTGGTTGCCTAAAATATTCACGCATCCCGGGGCACAGGAAGAGCTCTTGTGGATTCCTAAAATGGGGTGTAGAATTAGGTCTCTTGACTGTGGACCGTGCCGTTAGCTGGCGTCGTAGAAGACTCACCTCAAAGCCATGCTTCTCTGACGGGACCCACACCAGTCTCTTGGCGGCCCAGTCCGCCTGGCTGGCTGCGGCGAACACAGCGGTTGGTGGGTTGGAGGTGGGTGAGGCTGGCCCCGCCCCACCAGAGGACAGGAAGCGGGTGACATCATTGGCACCGCCCCCCGTTGGCCTGGACATGGTACTGCTGGCATTGGATCGGGGAGAACAAGAGAGGGAAAGGAGGTATTTAGAAAAGCCAGGTCCCCGTTACAAGATGAACACGTTTCCTTGACAAACACGCGGACGTTCGTCAAGCAGCACTGGGACCAGAATTCTATTCGGACCAATCAGGCAAGTTGATCCTGTAATATAGGATGGTCCAAAGTCAGCCCATGTTCTATTCACGCAAATGTTGAACACAGCCTCATAACATATGAGACTGTATAAATATCTTTTTTTGATCCACTTTTTCTCCCCATTTTCTATTTTTCTCCCATCCCAATTTTGTATTATCCAATTCTTCCCTCCCCTGTCTTGAACATTGCTAGACTATGCCTCCCACTGGTCGGCTGCAGTGAGGACAGAAGCCTTGCATCACGTGTCCCCTCCGGTACACGAGGAGGCAGCCTGTCGCATCTTTTCACCGCAGCAGCTCGAACTCTCACTGGCGAGGAGTAGCGCGTGGGAGGCTCACACTGCCCCCGCTACTTCCTGTCTCTGCTGTACAGGCGTCACCAAACCGACCTGTAGGAGTCGCTGTCCACAACGTCCAATCCCCACCCACCGGCTTTCCCACCCTCTAATAGAGCCATATGAAATCCGCGATGTATTGCGAATTGAGCAATAAAAATGGAATCAACTGTAAATAAAAAATAAAATAAAATTATTATATTTATTTTTTATGTTGTGGGACTTGTACAGCACTTTGTTCAACTTTGTCAGTGCTGTAAAGTTTAAACCTTTTTAAATCTTAGACAAACAAAACACTTTGCTTTCATGAAATATTGTAAGCCGTCATTTGAGGCTTTATAAAAGCAGCACAATGAACACAAATCTGTCAGTGCCGAGTCCGACCTCATCTTAAATAACAAACAGCATTGCTTGTTGTAGTTAACAAAGAGAGGCAGAGTTGATTTAGCAAAAAAATATATATATATCATTTATATTTTTATATTTTTTTAATAATCAAATTTTATTTTCATATTCGAATCCCATGCCCATCGAACGAAGCTTCGAAGTATTTAAGACAGCCCTATTAAATGGACTGTTATATCTTATTAAATTGTGGACATTTATTCATTCCCACTTATTAGACACTATTTCTGATGGTAAAATGAGCGTACAAAGCAAAATACAGAATTCTGAAATATTAAAACGGAAAAAACGGAATTTGGAAAAAAATTTAATGGAATTTGGAAAAAAAATAAACGGATTTCATATGGCTCTACCCTCTAACACTGCCAATTGTGTTAGTATGAACGACCGGCCAGCCGGTAGCAACGCCGAGAGCTGGGCTCGAACCCAGCGTCACCTGCGTTAGTGGCGAGCGCCTTGCCCACTGCGCCAATCAGCCGCCCGAGACTGTATAAATATCTCATAATAATAATAATAATAATAATAATACGTGGATATTTCTTGAAACAGACCTATTGTCATGTGGGTGGATGGAAATTAGAGAGCTGTGTGGATGGGAGTATGGTCTGTCAGGCTATGACACTGATGCGATCTTGCTTCAAGCCATTACACACACACACACACACACACACACACACACACACACACACACACACACACACACACACACACACACACACACACACATGCATCATAGTATATGCACACACATGTGCACAGAAGTATACACACACACACACACTGTTCTTGAAAGGAGAGCAGTGGTACCACACAGCTCATACCCAGCAGAGAGAGCCAGAGACGGCCTAATTGAAAGACACAGCAAATAGCAGAGAGAGACGGTTGGGGTCAGGGCACGAAATTAACTTTTTGACTCACCGGCCAGTGGCGGGTAGATGGGAAGAATCTACCCGCCAAGCATATTTCTTACCTGCCAACTTTTTTTTGATTAAAAAAATAATAATTATTATTTTATATAATTTTTTTTTAATAAAATATATATATTATATAATCATACTTGTAGTTGTATTATCTGCGAGACATCGCCACCTCGCTGTCTGCAAACAGCTCCACTGTCTGTGTGTATACTCGAGTGGCCTCCAGCTCCAGCAAGGATTCTCCGGCGCTGCAGCTAGACCCTAAACTCTACATTCAGCATGAAAGGATTCTCCTGCGCTGCACTTGGACCCTATTCAGCAGCCCTCATGCGATGTAAGCCAGGGGCTCGAATACGCATGTTGTAGGACATTGATGTCAGGAGCTATCTGTAGCTACTGCTGGATGGCGTTGGGACAACGCCTCTGAACTATTTAGTTTACTGGGACATTTCGTAGTGACTAGTGAGCTAACGTGGGCTAACATGAGCTACCTAGCCAACGGAGGTATTATGCACTGGACACTTGCTGGAGCAGTTGTTGATGTCGGGAGCTATCAGTAGCTAGCCGGCTGGATAACGTTACACAATGCCTCATGTATTAAACTAAAAGTGAATAGTTGACTGGGTCATTTTGTAACAGTAGCTAACATTAGCTCACGGAGGTCCCTCTGACTAGACTACTAATGTCATGGTGACTGTCCGAGGCAATAGCCTCTGTTTACATGCAGCATACAGAAACAGGTGCGGGAGGGGTAGGAGCAGCAGTGCGCGGTGCGCTGCATGTCTGTGCTGAGACAGCGAGTGAGAACTGCGCTAAGAATTGGATCATGATTTTCGGTTTTCACATGACCATTGCCCGCCACACGGCGGGCAGACCTCTCAGTGGGAGGCGCCAAACGTAAAAACTGAGCGCCAATGGCGGGTGGCGGGCTTTCGCCCCCTGGTTGGGGTGGAAGATAGACAGAGAGAGATGGAGGGGGTGGAGGAGAGACAGAGAGAGATGGAGGGGTGGAGGAGAGACAGAGAGAGAAGGAGGGGTGGAGGAGAGACAGAGAGAGAAGGAGGGGTGGAGGAGAGACAGAGAGAGATGGAGGGGTGGAGGAAAGACAGAGAGAGAAGGAGGGGTGGAGGAGAGACAGAGAGAGAAGGAGGGGTGGAGGAGAGACAGAGAGAGGTGGAGGGTGTGGAGGAGAGACAGAGAGAGATGGAGGGGTGGAGGAGAGACAGAGAGAGATGGAGGGGTGGAGGAGAGACAGAGAGAGAAGGGGGTGGAAGAGAGACAGAGAGAGATGGAGGGGTGGAGGAGAGACAGAGAGAGATGGAGGGGTGGAGGAGAGACAGAGAGAGAAGGGGGTGGAAGAGAGACAGAGAGAGATGGAGGGGTGGAAGAGAGACAGAGAGAGATGGAGGGGTGGAGGAGAGACCGAGAGAGATGGAGGGGTGGAGGAGAGACAGAGAGAGATGGAGGGGTGGAAGAGAGACAGAGAGAGATGGAGGGGTGGAGGAGAGACAGAGAGAGAAGGAGGGGTGGAGGAGAGACAGAGAGAGATGGAGGGGTGGAGGAGAGACAGAGAGAGGTGGAGGGGTGGAGGAGAGACAGAGAGAGATGGAGGGGTGGAGGAGAGACAGAGAGAGATGGAGGGGTGGAGCAGAGACAGAGAGAGATGGAGGGGGTGGAAGAGAGACAGAGAGAGATGGAGGGGGTGGAGGAGAGACAGAGAGAGATGGAGGGGTGGAGGAGAGACAGAGAGAGATGGAGGGGTGGAGGAGAGACAGAGAGAGATGGATGGGTGGAGGAGAGACAGAGAGAGAAGGAGGGGTGGAGGAGAGACAGAGAGAGATGGAGGGGTGGAGGAGAGACAGAGAGAGGTGAAGGGGTGGAGAAGAGACAGAGAGAGAAGGAGGGGTGGAAGAGAGACAGAGAGAGATGGAGGGGTAGAAGAGAGACAGAGAGAGATGGAGGGGTGGAAGAGAGACAGAGAGAGATGGAGGGGTGGAAGAGAGACAGAGAGAGATGGAGGGGTGGAGGAGAGATGGAGGGGTGGAAGAGAGACAGAGAGTGATGGAGGGGTGGAGGAGAGACAGAGAGAGATGGAGGGGTGGAAGAGAGACAGAGAGAGATGGAGGGGTGGAGGAGAGACAGAGAGAGAAGGAGGGGTGGAGGAGAGACAGAGAGAGATGGAGGGGTGGAAGAGAGACAGAGAGAGATGGAGGGGTGGAGGAGAGACAGAGAGAGATGGAGGGGTGGAGGAGAGACAGTGAGAGATGGAGGGGTGGAGGAAAGACAGAGAGAGGTGGAGGGGTGGAGGAGAGACAGAGAGAGAAGGAGGGGTGGAAGAGAGACAGAGAGAGATGGAGGGGTGGAGGAGAGACAGAGAAAGAAGGAGGGGTGGAAGAGAGACAGGGAGAGATGGAGGGGGTGGAGGAGAGACAGAGAGAGATGGAGGGGTGGAGGAGAGACAGAGAGAGATGGAGGGGTGGAGGAGAGACAGAGAGAGGAGGGGGTGGAAGAGAGACAGAGAGAGATGGAGGGGTGGAAGAGAGACAGAGAGAGATGGAGGGGTGGAGGAGAGACAGAGAGAGATGGAGGGGTGGAGGAGAGACAGAGAGAGATGGAGGGGTGGAGGAGAGACAGAGAGAGAAGGAGGGGTGGAGGAGAGACAGAGAGAGATGGAGGGGTGGAGGAGAGACAGAGAGAGATGGAGGGGTGGAGGAGAGACAGAGAGAGATGGAGGGGTGGAGGAGAGACAGAGAGAGAAGGAGGGGTGGAGGAGAGACAGAGAGAGATGGAGGGGTGGAAGAGAGACAGAGAGAGATAGAGGGGTGGAGGAGAGACAGAGAGAGATGGAGGGGTGGAGGAGAGACAGAGAGAGAAGGAGGGGTGGAGGAGAGACAGAGAGAGATGGAGGGGTGGAAGAGAGACAGAGAGAGATGGAGGGGTGGAGGAGAGACAGAGAGAGAAGGAGGGGTGGAGGAGAGACAGAGAGAGATGGAGGGGTGGAGGAGAGACAGAGAGAGATGGAGGGGGTGGAGGAGAGACAGAGAGAGGAGGGGGTGGAAGAGAGACAGAGAGAGATGGAGGGGTGGAAGCGAGACAGAGAGAGATGGAGGGGTGGAGGAGAGACAGAGAGAGATGGAGGGGTGGAGGAGAGACAGAGAGAGATGGAGGGGTGGAGGAGAGACAGAGAGAGATGGATGGGTGGAAGAGAGACAGAGAGAGAAGGAGGGGTGGAGGAGAGAGAGAGATGGAGGGGTGGAGGAGAGACAGAGAGAGATGGAGGGGTGGAGGAGAGAGAGATGGAGGGGTGGAGGAGACACAGAGAGAGATGGAGGGGTGGAAGAGAGACAGAGAGAGATGGAGGGGTGGAGGAGAGACAGAGAGAGATGGAGGGGTGGAGGAGAGACAGAGAGAGATGGAGGGGTGGAGGAGAGACATAGAGAGATGGAGGGGTGGAGGAGAGACAGAGAGAAGGAGGGGTGGAGGAGAGACAGAGAGAGATGGAGGGGTGGAGGAGAGACAGAGAGAGATGGAGGGGTGGAAGAGAGACAGGGAGAGATGGAGGGGGTGGAGGAGAGACAGAGAGAGATGGAGAGGTGGAAGAGAGAGAGATGGGGTGGAGGAACAGAGAGATATAAACTGACATGACAGTCGAGTGATAGGGGGAGGGATGTAGAGTAGGAAAGATGGGGGAGGATAGGAGGGCAATCAGGGCATACAGGGATGCTGTCTATTTCCAATGATCAAACAGAAATAAGAATCGTTATGGTTTTTTTTTTCTTTTAAAGAAATCCTCTTATACCTCTTTAAAACATTTCACGTTTGTCCTCAAGAGTTAACCGATGCCAGTGTCATTGGCTTCATCAATCAACCCAGTCGCTCATATAGTAGGCAGTATGGAGACCAGGCCTACTCCCTACAACTTTGAGTTTTATTGTGCTACTCCGTCAGATAATCTAGAAGACAAAAAAGACATTGGTGGGTCACTGGTAATCATATTGTGAATGATAGTGAATTTGTATGAATCCTTTTTATCTGTAGTTTTGTAGATTGGACACAAAAGGAATTAAGATTGCATCCTCCCAATTAGCGTTGGTTGGTTCATTGTGTTCCATAGAGACATAACTCCAACAAGGTCCTACTGAATTCAATGATGACATGTTGATGAGATTTGACACGAAGGCATAAGAATCCATCCTGTCATAACTATCAGTACGACTATGTCCTGCGGGCCTCGATGCTTTAAGAGGAAACACGCGGCGCAGCTGCAGACAACAACGCTGAACAGTGTGAAGAACCAATCTCCTCAAGAGGGTGACATGAGGAGACTGTAACTAGTACTACAGAGTAGAGGTGACTGTAACTAGTACTACAGAGTAGAGGTGACTGTAACTAGTACTACAGAGTAGAGGTGACTGTAACTAGTACTATAGAGGTGACTGTAACTAGTACTACAGAGTAGAGGTGACTGTAACTAGTACTACAGAGTAGAGGTGACTGTAACTAGTACTATAGAGTAGAGGTGACTGTAACTAGTACTATAGAGTAGAGAGGTGACTGTAACTAGTACTATAGAGTAGAGGTGACTGTAACTAGTACTATAGAGTAGAGGTGACTGTAACTAGTACTATAGAGTAGAGGTGACTGTAACTAGTACTATAGAGTAGAGGTGACTGTAACTAGTACTACAGAGTAGAGGTGACTGTAACTAGTACTATAGAGTAGAGGTGACTGTAACTAGTACTACAGAGTAGAGGTGACTGTAACTAGTACTACAGAGTAGAGGTGACTGTAACTAGTACTATAGAGTAGAGGTGACTGTAACTAGTACTACAGAGTAGAGGTGACTGTAACTAGTACTACAGAGTAGAGGTGACTGTAACTAGTACTACAGAGTAGAGGTGACTGTAACTAGTACTACAGAGTAGAGGTGACTGTAACTAGTACTATAGAGTAGAGGTGACTGTAACTAGTACTACAGAGTAGAGGTGACTGTAACTAGTACTATAGAGTAGAGGTGACTGTAACTAGTACTATAGAGTAGAGGTGACTGTAACTAGTACTACAGAGTAGAGGTGACTGTAACTAGTACTACAGAGTAGAGGTGACTGTAACTAGTACTATAGAGTAGAGGTGACTGTAACTAGTACTATAGAGTAGAGGTGACTGTAACTAGTACTATAGAGTAGAGGTGACTGTAACTAGTACTATAGAGTAGAGGTGACTGTAACTAGTACTATAGAGTAGAGGTGACTGTAACTAGTACTATAGAGTAGAGGTGACTGTAACTAGTACTACAGAGTAGAGGTGACTGTAACTAGTACTATAGAGTAGAGGTGACTGTAACTAGTACTATAGAGTAGAGGTGACTGTAACTAGTACTATAGAGTAGAGGTGACTGTAACTAGTACTACAGAGTAGAGGTGACTGTAACTAGTACTACAGAGTAGCAGTGGTGGTAGTGAAGCCACTCTCTCGAGGCAGAGCTACAGTATTACTACAAGTGATCTCTCTAGATCTGCATTGACAGCTCAGCGACAGTGTATAGTACACACAGCATTAGCTATGGGCCAGCAGATCAGATGATGATGGTTACGATGATGGTCCGCTGAAGCTTAGCACAAATCGCATTAACAACATGATTCACATGTGTCTTTGTGTTAATATTTACATTCATTGTATATCATTTCTACATTCTAATATACCAGTTCTCAATGTGAAACCCTGGGATCCCCAGGGGTCCTTCCGGTGGGTTCCAGAGAGCGTCCCCCATTAATGGTTTAATTTCATTCACTAGAAGTTAGTCCAATGAGAGAACACCCCAAATGGCAGAAATGCAAATAACCCACTAAATGACTTGAGACTTCAGCACTGATGTAATTCTTCTTAATAAATCTTATTCTCAGGTCAGGTTCCCAGGAACAACATGGTGGTCCGTGGCCTGAGGCGTACATGTTTATTTGTTGGTCCTTGACATGTACAAATTTGGGAACCACTGAAGCCTGAGAACCATCGATCAATTGACTGACAGTCTCAGTCTGTCTGTCGGTCAATTGATCGATAGTTCTCAGGCTTCAGTGGTCAATTAACCGACTGGCTGATGACGTAGTTATTAATGAGATATTTATATTGAAACCAATTGATTATCATGATAATCACTGTTAAATCTTTACACAGAGACATCAAAAGACACAGATTCCTGTAGAGGGAGCAGTGGGGATTATGCGGGTGAATGACAGTTTGAGCTGCAGGCATAGTCAACCCCAACCAGACAGGTATTCTGACGCCCCGGTGGCTGCCTGTAAACACTTAGGTGTCCCCGTGCAGGTATGTCATCTATCCTGAATCATGTGGCGTGTGTCTACCTGTCTGTCTGTCTGTCTGTCTGTCTGTCTGTCTGTCTGTCTGTCTGTCTGCCTGCATGTATGTGGGTGGCAGAAGCGCCAAGTTCCCAACCAGAAATCAACTCAGAACCAGGGAAGTAGCATAGTGTAAACCCATCTCAACTCAGAACCAGGGAAGTAGCATAGTGTAAACCCATCTCAACTCAGAACCAGGGAGGTAGCATAGTGTAAACCCATCTCAACTCAGAACCAGGGAGGTAGCATAGTGTAAACCCATCTCAACTCAGAACCAGGGAAGTAGCATAGTGTAAACCCATCTCAACTCAGAACCAGGGAAGTAGCATAGTGTAAACCCATCTCAACTCAGAACCAGGGAAGTAGCATAGTGTAAACCCATCTCAACTCAGAACCAGGGAGGTAGCATAGTGTAAACCCATCTCAACTCAGTTTATACACCATTCAACATGTGAAATGGAATTCATGCATTTAATTAAATTAATTTTAAATTAATAGGCCTACTATTCTGAATACATAGCATGTTGTCCACCTCATGTTATCCACCTCATGGTTCATAGTTCACCTACGTTGATATTTAATTACCACTACATCACTGTTCACAACACTGTGTCACTAAGGGTGTGGAGTCAAACTCAGGAATAGCCACCACCCAACTTAGGAAGTATGTAAAACATGTAATAACCCAACAATGGTCGACATCTCCTCTCCATCGCTCCTCTGATATGAATTACAAATCCAATATGAATCAAATATGAAAGAAAAAACACGAGAACAGCCGATCAAACCTGTCCAAATAGCTGAGACTACAATGCTGAGAATAAAGTATCTCTCTATCAGTAAGTTATTAGACATTTGTTATGACAAACCTATACCATATTATGAGCAGGTGGAAGGACGCCTACTCACTTCCTTTTTAATTACAAATAATCCGTGATAATTAGGGCTTCTGACAGAAGAAGTTATAGTATACTAGCTTGAGGGTGAGGACTTGAGATATGACAATTGGTTGCATTGGCAATCGGGGAGTGTGTCCTTACTTAGGCCCTCATAATTCTTGAGCATATTCGAGATCGGCGAGGAGAGTGACGTCTGTTTTGTTTCGTTTTTATCAAAAACATACATGTACAGTACAAGGATCTCGCAGTTTTGGTGCATTACTGGTTGACTGCCTCCCTGACTGACCACTGCTCCAGACCAGCAGCACGACGAGAGGTGCCAAGCCCTTCTTTTTAGACCCTCTCTTCCATAGCAACAACCTACACACCACACACCAGTGTAGAGACAATGCCATCGGAGTTTGAGCGGAGGTCATTGACTGCGGGGGGTCGTGTGTGTGTGTGTGTGTGTGTGTGTACACGGTTTTTCGTGTGTATAGGGTGGGGGAGTTGGAGACGCCTTTTCTTTAGCTTGCCTTTATGAGGTGAATTGCACCCAGTATGAAACTGTCACGACGTGAGGTGACATTAATAAGCTCATGATGCCCGTAGTGCGACTGAAAGCTGCGGCATGAGACTCCTACATAAATTACACATAGCTGCAAAAACCAACCACACCTCGGACATGATGATGAGGTATGAATGATCACATTTAACACACAAGGCTGTGGTGGCGTCTCAGTCCAGGCCCACGATACACCGAATCAATAAACTGCTTCCAAATAACAGAAGCCCCATAAATAAAAACCAAAACCAACCACCAATCGACTTGGCATAATAGCCGGGGTATAATAATAGGCTACTATTATTGTTGTTGCTGCTCTTATTAGTATCGTTGTTATTACTGCGTTTTACAATAATGTGCAAAGCCATTGCAGAGAATCAATGGAAATTATATGGGGCGATTCCTCATATTATGTGGCCATCTGATCAGTCGGTCATTGTTATTCACTACCATGCGTTATAATATAGCTATATGCAGCAGGTCAGACATTAACCTATAATATTCGAGGGCGTGCATTGATTATGATCAAACCGGCAGCCCGTGACTCTCACTGTCATCTTCAGCGCCGTTATGCCACCCGCGTTTATTATAGACGATCCTGGCGAGGTTAGCGAACCTCACTGAAATATGATAATAACGCTATACGTCGCCGTTCAGGATATTATTACATTGTTGGTCATTTGCGGTTGGATTAGACTAAGTATAGGTAATTAAATCTCTCACCTTCAGAATGTTCTCCGATACGTGGATATGGCTATAGGGTACTACGAGGAGAAGGAGAATGGGGTGGTTTTCCTAACTGATAGGTGTGTGTGCCGCAAATGCGGCTTTTATCATCGCACCGCTTCTTCTTCAGTGGTAGCCGCCGCACACTCCTCTCGGTGGGAACATAAAACAGACCGAGGGGGAGGAGTGAGGGCAGGGCGACGGCTTCGGCACGAGCGAGAGAACTTCCTGCATATGCACCAATCCAAAGCGTGAACATGGTTTTTAGTCACGCCTCCCAAGACAAATAACTCCAATCACAATCTACAACCGTTTCGTTAGACCCGCCCTATGAATGAGACAAAATACGCACCGCCCTCTAGCTGGCACACGAGGAACAAATGGACGAATAAGACTCGCGATAACATGAACGTCCCCGAGAGTAACCAATCGTTTGAATAGGGAGGCCGAACTAGGTACGACTGACGCCGTGAACAGCCAATTGGAGACGCGTGGCAGGTGCCCCATGCGACAATCTCGCGCTAGAGTAGAGAGATTTGCGCGCTCTTTGTTGGTTGGTGTCAGTCACTGCGAGAATCCACTACTAGACACAGACCTGCGGTCGGCTCGGTGTGAATAATACCCGGGTGACTGGGAGGGTATGGCTTGGGTGAGCTTGTTCTGGATCTGTGCGTTTACGCTGTCGCCGGCCAAACTGAAAACCTCAGTGACAACAAGAGGTGGCCGCCCCAGATCTTCTAGTAATAGCTTTCCAAGTCGCTTTAAGTTTAAAGGATCCCGAGTTGATGTCTGGCCAGACATGCTGCTCGCCTGAATTAAATACCAAAGTAATACAATGTAAACAGGCGAGTCAGCTTTTGTTCATCATTTGATAATTCAGGTAATAAGGTAAAAATAAAACAAAATATAAATAGTAGGTGTATAGCCTGGAGACAAACATATAGCAGACACAGCACAACATGTCAGGACTTTAATATCCCTCTTGAGAATTAAAAAAGCAACCAATCGTTTAAATAATGTGTCTTTTATTTGCTCTACAATGCCATTCCTTCTCACTTGGAAGCCTCTCTGCTACCAGCAGTTGTGAAATTACATGTCAGTGTTACAATAGGATTACAGTGTCTGTAAAAAAAAAAAGAAAAAAGAGCGACTCAAGAAAGTAAACTACGGTTTACAGATTGTCAGTTTACTACAGCTTATTTAATTGAACTGTGTAGTCTTCATTTGAAAACACCCATGGTCTTCTTACACATGTAGAACCTAGAGAGTGCATACTGACATAAAGCAACAAACCAGAGGAATGATCAAATAATCCATCTGGCATTTTTTTTGTGAGGTGCTTAAAAAAAAGAAAATACTATCATGGTAGTTGATGGTGATCTGGGTTCAGGTTACAGTCCATGGAAGTGGAGACAGGGACTGAAGCATGGCCCTGTAGCCTATAAATAGAACATGGTCGCCATACAGGAGTCAAAAGGTGCATGGGAAGACACAAACGTAAGATGCCACTAACACTAATTACAACAGATAATATCTTATCAATACCCTGGAACCTCCCTTAGGATATCAAAGGGGTTGGTTCTCATAAACACAAGGTTGTATGTGAGGTGAACCTGTGGTGTTCCAGTAACAAATTGATGGCGCTGTTGCAGAGCTTAATCAGTGATATTCATCTCCAAGAGAGCCTTTGTGCAAAGAGTAAGACGTTCCCACAACGTCCCCGGCTGTGCGTCACGTGAGCTGATGCCGACTGCCGGGAAATACATACAAGTTGTTATGAAAATTATTGGTCAACACTTCATATCAAGTTGCACTCCTGGCATTGAGTTACCAGCCAGACAATGTATTAATGACTCAAATACATTACTGAAGTTATTCACGCCTAACTCCTTTAATGACTCAAATACATGACTGAAGTTATTCACGCCTAACTCCTTTAATGACTCAAATACATTACTGAAGTTATTCACGCCTAACTCCTTTAATGACTCAAATACATTACTGAAGTTATTCACGCCTAACTCCTTTAATGACTGAAATACATTACTGAAGTTATTCACGCCTAACTCCTTTAATGACTCAAATACATGACTGAAGTTATTCACGCCTAACTCCTTTAATGACTCAAATACATTACTGAAGTTATTCACGCCTAACTCCTTTAATGACTCAAATACATGACTGAAGTTATTCACGCCTAACTCCTTTAATGACTCAAATACATGACTGAAGTTATTCACGCCTAACTCCTTTAATGACTGAAATACATTACTGAAGTTATTCACGCCTAACTCCTTTAATGACTCAAATACATGACTGAAGTTATTCACGCCTAACTCCTTTAATGACTCAAATACATGACTGAAGTTATTCACGCCTAACTCCTTTAATGACTGAAATACATTACTGAAGTTATTCACGCCTAACTCCTTTAATGACTCAAATACATTACTGAAGTTATTCACGCCTAACTCCTTTAATGACTCAAATACATGACTGAAGTTATTCACGCCTAACTCCTTTAATGACTCAAATACATTACTGAAGTTATTCACGCCTAACTCCTTTAATGACTCAAATACATGACTGAAGTTATTCACGCCTAACTCCTTTAATGACTCAAATACATGACTGAAGTTATTCACGCCTAACTCCTTTAATGACTCAAATACATTACTGAAGTTATTCACGCCTAACTCCTTTAATGACTGAAATACATTACTGAAGTTATTCACGCCTAACTCCTTTAATGACTCAAATACATTACTGAAGTTATTCACGCCTAACTCCTTTAATGACTCAAATACATTACTGAAGTTATTCACGCCTAACTCCTTTAATGACTCAAATACATTACTGAAGCTATTCACGCCTAACTCCTTTAATGACTCAAATACATTACTGAAGTTATTCACGCCTAACTCCTTTAATGACTCAAATACATTACTGAAGTTATTCACGCCTAACTCCTTTAATGACTCAAATACATGACTGAAGTTATTCACGCCTAACTCCTTTAATGACTCAAATACATTACTGAAGTTATTCACGCCTAACTCCTTTAATGACTCAAATACATTACTGAAGTTATTCACGCCTAACTCCTTTAATGACTCAAATACATTACTGAAGTTATTCACGCCTAACTTCTTTAATGACTCAAAACATTACTGAAGTTATTCAGGTCTATAACGGCAAGTATGGGTCTACAACATGATGGAGAAAATAAACAGAAATTGGCGAAAATTAAGTGTAATATAACTAAAAAGTGCAAATGCAGTGACGTATAGTATAGTATAATAAAGCTATAAAACATATGTATGGCATCGGTGCAACTTAATTTAAAGAGTGACCATTACCAATCATTGAGCAGATCCACAGTAACTGCAGGGACATTCTTAATCTAATCTTAGCCTAAAAAAGCACAACATAATGGTAAATGTTAAGTAAAAAAAAAAAAAAAAAAACATCACTCTCGAGTTAGGCTACATAATTTAAAATATAACCACACGATAAAAAATAAGGTTTAAGCATATCTTAAACATAAATCGGACTGCATTGGTGCAGATGAAGTACTATAGTAAAAAACAACAAAAAAGAAAAAACAAATAGACTCCATTGAAGGCACCACCCATTGTACTGGTCTCACTACTGTGAGATAGACGCCAACCAAAACAAACCCTTACAGATAAAAGTCGGTAATCACTTCTAGTTGTACACACAGAAAAGAGTAATTTCTGAGAGAGCAGAATGTTACAGTTCGATCCTCTGTGGTTTGTGCGGTCCTCATAGGACATCCCGTGGTGTAACTGACCTGGGAGCAGTCAGCAGGCTCAGTATCACGTCACGTCTCTCACTATTATAGTTTGCCTGCTGCTTGAGGTCAGCTCAGGCCTTCGCTGCATTTCTACGCCACCGGATATTCAGTTTCAACTTTGAATGGTTTCGCCATTCAAGGCCAAGACACGTTCAGGAGCATCATGAAATACTTTTATTCTCTAATATTATAGAGAATTACAATATTATAATAAATAACTGAGCAACATATAATTTTTCATATAATTTACAATATACAGGACATGCAGAGCAAAATGTTAGTGGAATGAAGAGTCTCACGTGATTAATAACTGGTTAGGAGAAGACGTGAACACCAACGACAACAGTTCTCAGACCGCTGCATTGAAAGGACTTAACTAATGTATATGGGTTTTGTGCTGACACTGCACTCGACTCAACACAAATATGTTGGATTAAATAAAGCAAAATGTTATAGTCAATAAATAGTTCTCAATTCTTTCGCGTTGCATATAGAAAAACGGCAACATACAGTGCAGTACATGGAAAAGAAACGGCTTAAAATCGCTGCAAATTTTCAGCCGCCTCTTCAGGTCGGTTTTAGTTGTGCATCAGCTCTAACAAGTAGCCTGAGAGACCCCAACCACAAACTGTCACAAAAGATTCATTACCCTTACTTACCAGAACAAATAGAACATTCCAGCAACAGATCATAAAGAGATCATAATTACATTCAATGCATTCCTTGGCTGTACCCACAGTTAGGTGCACCACTATTATTCTCACATACAGTAGATACAGTACCACCACCAATAGACTTCAGCATCTCTCCGGCCTTGTGTAAGCTGGAAGAGCAGTTGCAGGTTAGAGCCATGGGGGGGCACTGTTGCATGTCCCGTCGGCTAGATGTTAGGAGCCAGATGTGCGCGTTGTGGTTTGTGGTAGTAATGGGCCGGTTCTGAGACACGGCAGACAGGTTTTTAATGACTCTGAAAGATCGCTAGGTTCAATCAGCCAACTGGGTCAGTGTAGCAGCCCATCTCCCCATCAGACTGACCCCAAATCTTCCATTGGTTTCTCTCTCTCTCTCTCTCTCTCTCTCTCTCTCTCTCTCTCTCTCTCTCTCTCTCTCTCTCTCTCTCTCTCTGTTTCCTGACAAGTTCTCTCTCTGTACCCTTTCAAGATCACTGTGTGCACTACTACCAATCTAGACCATGTGTCACACTATCAATTAATAAAAGGTGTCCTTACCATTTCCTGTGTTGGCCTTTCTGTCTTCTCTATCAATTACCATTTCCTTCCCACAGTCATAGGCGGCGGGTATATAAGGCGAGGGTAGGCTAGGCCTACCCAAATCGTTATGCTGGGAATCTTGAAATGTATATATAATATATGTGCGCAGGCTGCTGGCTATTGTGTGTGTCTTGTGCTGCAGCCCGCTGGCCGAGGTGTCAACGACGAAGGTGTCAATCGGCTAGGTGGCAGCGTTTAACATTCCAGGTACAGGCAGTAACCAATCACGCATAGGCTCAGGTTAAATAATGTAGCCAATCACATCATTCACATGATCATCCTGATCCCGCAGGCCGAGTAAAGCAAACATCTGCGTTCCGAATCTCCGCCCGCCGATCCTTTGTAGCGAACACCAGTGCGCTATTTTGAGTCAATTTTTTTTTTTTTTTTTTTATCTTTCTTCCCCTCCTTTTTCCCGATTTTCTCCCATCCCACCCTTCCTGGTTGTTGCGTACTTTCCCCAACTGTTGGTCCGGGAGACCGGAGACTGTCACATGCTTTCCTCCGACGCATGTGCAGCCTGGGGCAGGCCAACCTGGCCGCGCAGGTTCTCACCGGGGAGAGTGTAGCGTGTGGGAGGCCACACTATCTCTCCTCAGTTCCAACCCTCGCTGAGCAGGCGCCCCGACCGAACTGTAGGGGTCGCTCTCCACAACGCCCAGGACCCACCCTTCAGCTTTCCCACCCCCTGATACAGCCAATTGTATCAGTGTGAGAGGCCAGCCAAGCTGATAGCAACGCCGGGAGCTGGATTCGAACAGGCGAATCCTAGTGTCTCCCGGTGTTGGTGACGAACGTAATCTCCGTGCGCCACCTGCCCCCCCCCCCTTGAGTCAAATTTCAAAAAGCTAAATGGATATACAGTATTTTTTCAAGGCATATAAACAAAGTAATTTAGAAGCTGCACCGGGCCCCTGGGCATAACTACGGATCACCTGAGGCTGTATGTTGCTTTATCTTGGCATACTCTAAGAGGACATGATGAGAGTCAGAGTTCATCAAATCGTGGAAACTTTTTAGAGCTACTGTATGTACATTGTTTTCAAATCATGATGAGATCGAAATGAGGAAAAACGTTCCCTTCATTGCTGTCAGCACCGCTACTTGTGATTCAAGTTGAGAACGGTCTTTCTCAGCAATGAGGCACATCACATCCGAAACTGGCTAAGAACAACAATGCGTCAGGAGAGTCTGCTTGACATTGAAAGTGATCAGACAAAGTTAAAGCAGAAAAGATCATTGATGCCAAGACGAAACGTCGCATTTTGCTGCATTAACACATTCCCCGCCATAGGTTATATCCATCAATATAGCCAGTCTGCCAGCACTATAACCCTATGGAGATGTTTACCTTCTTTGCAGGGCTATAACTTTTTAAATTGTATTGCTATATTGACATTACTATGGCCCATTCAACATCGATTATCTATCGTTCAGGATGCGGGAACGTTATATTTTTTCATTCATACATTGTTGTGTTACTAACGTCGAGAATATAAGTATGTTTTTAATCTTTTATGCTGTAATTCCAAAAACAGTAGTTATAGGCCCTGAAGCATATATAGATTATCGATTGGCGTTTCTTTCCCATACACGCTATATTAAAAATTCAAATGTATATGATCGGTATACATTATGCTTCATCATGCGTGGAGGAAAGGGGGGGGGGGGGTCGTTTATAATTCCTTGATCGTCAGTAACGGCTTTATTCACTATGGGTTGATATGTTGAGCAGATGGTTTGCAGTGAAATGAATAAACAATCGGGCTGAAAATAACGTTAGTTGCCTCTTACCGTGCACCGATGAGACTGGAGGAGAAAGATCCCAATTATTCGACGCCGATCCATTTCCGGTTTGTATGGCGCAATAAACGCCGAAATCATATAGATTATTGCGTTATGGAAGCGATCCATATGCACGCCAGTGTTTGTCTGTAGTCCCGTAACGAGATGTGACTGCCGGAGGAATTTCCTCGACGTACCGATGACAACATCCGGTTTTGAGAGTGTAACTCGCCCGACCATCCACCAGGCGGCGGTATTGAGGCATTGCAGTCTCATTCAGGGTCCCGCTGGAGCACCGGGGGTTGGGTGGATGAATTATGAATGCCATGGTGAAAAAATTAAATATTGATATAAAAAACGCTGTACAGCGTTGTTGGCGTTCAACGCATGACGGGCAATAATGCTGTAAAGCGATTTTGGCGACCAATGTATTAAGGTAAGACAATGGTTAATCTATTATTGGATGCCTTCATTTGAACACTTAATTTGCATTATATATTAAATGAGTAGGGCTCGCCTCGCATAGCCTAGTGGGTGTGTGTATTGACAAAAAAGGAAACATTTTGCACGCTCCGCGCGACATTGCCTACCCAAATGTTCATCTAACCCGCCGCCTATGCCCACAGTGTTTCTCTATTACTGCCAAATGACTACTACTCCTCCACCGTCCATGTCCTTCTCTAAGTTGTTAGTCTAATCGGAGTCTCTCCATGTCTACCTATCTCATCCCTTACATCACTTCCTGTAAAGCCCTGGCTCATTCCCCGTTTCCTCTTCCCTGTGGCCCCCTCTCCTTTGCTCTCGCCCCCACCAGGTCAGTTGGTGTGAGGACGCTCTGAGTGGGAGGGGCGTCCACTCGGGGGGGAGGGGCATTGGGGTTCATGGTCAGGGGGGTCGTCGTCAGGGGAGACGAGCTGCAGAGCCACCTCGTTCTCGTAGCAGAAGGACGCGCGCGAGCTCTGAATGTACTTGTGCTCGGCCAACTCTTTAGCGCTGCAGGAAGGTGTGCTGGGGATGGCGTAGGTCCGGTGGAAGAACGAGTAGTCCACCTGGGGGAGGAGGACAAGAGGGTGAGTCTCTTATTTCACCAACAGTAACAATACATACCAACCATCATGACCATTTGCAAAGCAATTACTATGTTATTATTAGTAGTATATTATTATTACTACTATATTATTATTATTATTATTATTATTATTATTATTATTATTATTATTATTATTATTATTATTATTATTATTATTATTATTATTATTATTATTATTATTATTATTATTATTATTATTATTGTTATTATTATTTTTTTTTTTTTTTATCCACTTTTTCTCCCATTTTTCTATATTTTCTCCCATCCCAATTTCGTATCATCCAATTCAACCCTCCCCTGTCACGGACGCTGTTTCTTGCCTCCCACAAGCCGGCTGCAATGTGGACTAAGTCATACATAGCACAAGTCCCCTCCGGTACTTGAGGTAACAGCAGTCGCATCTTTTCACCTGCGCAGCTCGATCTCTCAGTGGCGAGGAGTAACGCGTGGGAGGCTCACGCTGCCCCCGACACTTCCTGATTCTACTGCGCAGGCGCACCAACCGACCTGTAGGAGTCGCTGTCCACAACGCCCGATCCCCACCCATCAGTTTCCCACCCCCTAATACGGCCAATGTGTATTAGTACGGACGACCAGCTAAACTGAAAGCAATGTGGAGCGCTGGGCTCGAACAGGCAAGCCCAGCGTCTCCGTCATTCGTGGCGAGTGCCTTGCCCACTACGCCACGTAGCCGCCCTATTATTATTATTATTATTATTATTATTATTATTATTATTATTATTATTATTATTATTATTATTATTATTATTATTATTATTATTATTATTATTATCCTCTGTCACTCTGTTAATCTACCTTGTCACTTATTTTTCTACTTTATTCATCTTTTTAAAGATTCTTTATTTTAGCATTAAAGTTTTTCTTAATATTTTAAAGTCTAGTTTAAGTCTATATGTTGTGATTCTGTGTGAAGGGGGGGGACTAGCAAAGCAAGATTTTCATTGTACGGTGTAACTGTCTGTTTAACTGAGCAAATGATAAATGTGAATTTTGAATCTTGAATTATCCTGTCACTAGGGGTGTAAAACACAATCAATGTGCCATAATGCATCAATTTGAATGGAAATCCCAACTGCATTGATCTATGAAATTGACCATTGAAATTAATGTGTTTATTTATTTGATAAACATAATTCTGTGAACTAAAAACTTGATCAAAGGTTTTAATGACATATATTCAGTCATCTCTGAATGTATAAATTACATTTGTATACCTACTCTTGTGAAAAGTAGGTCAAAAGTAGGGCTAGCAATATTAACACGTTGACGCTGGTGATTAATTTGACTTCCCTCTGAGATGATATGCAAATTAATTACATTACAAGGCGCAGTGTATTTACCGTCCTGATTTCTCTGACATGCAAACAAATAATATGAGTGTCTGGTGAATGGTAAATTGAATTTCAAAAAGCTTCTAAATGGACCTTTGGATTGAACCAAAGTTGTACAGTGGTGATGTGTTTTCCCACCAAAGCGATACGTTTGAAGTACCGTCTACAGCGCAAACGTTAATTTGCTAATAATCAACAAAGCTACAGCAGCGAAAAAAATTGATCTCTGTTTATGATTCCCCTAACAATTCTGCCATGTATTTCTTCATAACCCCAGCACTACAACTGTATGGCGCTAAACGCATCGAATCAAATCTTTTTTAAATGATCCCAATATAATCATTGTTGGATTGAACTGTTGCACCCCTTGGGTGCAACAGTTCTACTGATATACTGTAAAGCTGTAGTCACAGCAGGATCCCTGTCTCCCCTGTTACCATATACCTACAAACAGGGAACAAAAGGAACACCTGCCAAGCACCAATGGCGTGTAGATTTCCTCTTTGGCCGGTAAATTACGGAGGCTACTCGGCCACTCTGGTGTGTAAAAAAAAGAATTAGGAGCCAACTTTCAGAATTTTCATACAATAAATAGTGTCCATGGCTGAAATCTTGCATCCACAAGAACATACCCATGGGTCATCATGGTTACCTGGATCATGGAGCTGGTGTGCTAATAGCCAGTGCTTTCTGCTTTGACAACCACATTGCATAACTGAAGAAAAGGGCTTGGAAGCCACAGACTCGGGTAAGACAGATAGATAGCTGATAGCTATGTGTAGCTAGCGCTAATAACTGCACCTATGTAACGTAGAAGCTAGGCCAGTTAGCAATAAGAGTAGGCTAGTGTGGATGCTAACATGCTTATGGTCATTGTTTGGGGACAGGCTAACCTAAATATACGCTAACGTTAGCTGATGTGCTAACAATAGTGTGTATTTCCTCTTGAGAAACTCAAATTCTGTGGTGAGACTTCAAGATACTCTGCACTACTCGAAAGCTAGCACCTGGCAAGATGAGTTAAGCTAGGCCTTCGGTGGACAGTAGTGTTGAGAGAGATGTTTTCTGAGTGAAGCGAGAAGAGGTTTTTGAATGCCCTCGTGTCAGCCATATATGGGAGAGTAGGGCCCTCCTGACGCAGGCACTATTTATAATTTTAGGTTGAAAAAAATCTGTCTCGGCTGTTTATTTCTTTTTTTTATCGACTAGCAACCTTGGCTGGTAAGCCAAAAAGTACATTTTGTTCCCTGCCTCCAAACGGTCTGCCTTCTCTGACCTGGTAGCAGTCTTTCCTCTCAAAGAGCACGGGTTCAAAGCGGTGTCCCCAGAGGATCTCGGAGGCCAGGTAGGAGCTGCGGCACTGTGTAGTCATGGCCGTGGCCTCCACCATGCCCTCTAGGATGACCACCACCTCCAGCTCCGAGTCGCCCTCCAGCGTCCGACGGTCCATCTCAAAGAAGGGGGACTCGTCGTCGATCTCGTGGACGATGGTCACCGGCGACACCAGGAAGATGCGGTCGATGCCCGTGTCAAAGCCCACGTTGATGTCCATGTTGTCCAACGGGAGGAACTCGCCCTCGGGGGTCACCCTCGGCTGGGGACCGGCGGCAGGAGTGGAGGGGTAGAGAGAATGAGAGAAACCGGGAATTTGGTTAGTTACATCAGAGGTTCTACATCAGTTGTGTTGTTTCACAATTATATTAGTCAATAATACCTCATCATTTTGTTTTTCATAAAACACTTTACTGCTCTCTAATTGCAGATTTGGCTGCATAGTCATAGCATGTTTTTAACAATTCTAGTCTGATGTAATTCTAACCTTTCAAAATGTTAAAAAAAAACTCTAACCCTAACTAACCTTACTGTCATGCACTTGTCCTAATATACTAACCTACACTGTAGCACTCAACACATTGTTGCTCAGCTGATAGAGTTGTGCCCTTCCTTCCTGATGACTTGTCGTACAGAACTTGTAAGTCGCTTTGGAGAAAAGCGTCAGCTAAATGTAAATGTAAATGTAGATGTAGATGGGAGGACAAGGCAGTGTAGGAAATAAACAGGGACTGGGGACAAACGTTTGAGGGGGTCCCTGAAATTGGAATTATGAGAGGTCACAAGCAACAATATGCACAAGAAGTCTGTTTTAGTGCATATCAACAGTATCACCTTCATTCACTTTAATTTAATTAACTTTTGCTTAGAGAGAATGCACCCAACAGAAAATGTGAATTTGCTACCTTGAGTCCGAAGCTTAATATTTGACTAAATCGAAAATCGGGTTCTTCAGTTGAATTTTAGGGAGCAGTCTCCAAGCCCAGTATTGAGAAATGTGTTCTGATCCCCACAAACTCAATCCAACCTGCCCTGTCTGAACTTTGACATGGTCATGATGCTATTAAGACGGATCTAAACGTCAATGTGTTAACGTCGATTGTCCACAGACTTCAACCGTTAGCAGCACATGGGACAGAGGTGAAGGGAAGAATGCACACACACCACTGGCACACGTACACACAAGGTCATCAACACACACACCACTGGCAGACATACACACAAGGTCATCAACACACACACCACTGGCAGACGTACACACAAGGTCATCAACACACACACCACTGGCAGACGTACACACAAGGTCATCAACACACACACCACTGGCAGACGTACACACAAGGTCATCAACACACACACCACTGGCACACGTACACACAAGGTCATCAACACACACACCACTGGCACACGTACACACAAGGTCATCAACACACACACCACTGGCACGTACACACAAGGTCATCAACACACACACCACTGGCACACGTACACACAAGGTCATCAACACACACACCACTGGCAGACATAAACACAAGGTCATCAACACACACACCACTGGACCACGTACACACAAGGTCATCAACACACACACCACTGGCAGACATAAACACAAGGTCATCAACACACACACCACTGGACCACGTACACACAAGGTCATCAACACACACACCACTGGCAGACATAAACACAAGGTCATCAACACACACACCACTGGACCACGTACACACAAGGTCCTCAACACACACACCACTGGCAGACATACACACAAGGTCATCAACACACACACCACTGGACCACGTACACACAAGGTCATCAACACACACACCACTGGCAGACTTACATCTTACTTAGTAAGTAAGTAAGTAAGTAAGTAAGTAAGTAAGTAAGTAAGTAAGTAAGTAAGTAAGTAAGTAAGTAAGTAAGTAAGTAAGTAAGTAAGTAAGTAAGTAAGTAAGTAAGTAAGTAAGTAAGTAAGTAAGTAAGTAAGTAAGTAAGTAAGTAAGTAAGTAATTTATTTATAGAGCACATTTAAAAGCTCGAGAGCCAACCAAAGTGCTGTACAGTACAGTCAAAGCATAAAATCAATGTCCTATAAAATACACAAATACAAAAAGGCACAACAGGACAGGACAGTACATTCAGAAAATAGGACAAGCGGATAGGGGAGCACAAAGTACAGTAGCACACAGGGGACAGAGGAGCACGAGAAGAGATACAAGAGGGAGGGGGCAGGATAAAATTGCATGGGAGTGTGTGGGTTAGGGTGTGGGAGAATCAGGATTAATCGAAGGCTAGGGAATAAAAGTGGGTTTTTAGACGGGCCTTAAATGTCTCCAGCGTAGGGGCAGATCGAATCTCCAGGGGAAGCTGGTTCCATAGCTTGGGGGCCACGGCCTTGAAGGAGCGATCGCCTCTCTTTTTTAGTCTGGTGCGGGGGGGACCAGCCGAGCCTGGTTGGAGGATCTTAGTGACCTGGGTGCTGCGTAGGGGGTGATGAGCTCGGTGATGTATAGGGGTGTTGCACCCGATAGTGCCTTGAAGGTGAGGAGGAGGATTTTGAAATCTATTCTAAGTGGGACTGGGAGCCAGTGTAGGGAGGCTAGGACTGGTGTGATGTGCTCTCTCTTTCTGGTGCCGGTAAGGAACCTAGCTGCAGAGTGCTGGACCATTTTGAGGCGGGACATGGCTGCCTGACTGATGCCGGTGTAGAGGGCATTGCAGTAGTCAAGGCGTGATGTGATGAATGCATTGACTACTGTTTCCAGGTCGACGGGTGAAAGGATTGTTTTTATTTGACTGATGTTGCGGAGTTGGAAGAAGCATGACTTGACTACGGCATTTACCTGCCGGTCGAATTTGAGCTCTGGGTCAAAGATTACACCCAGGCTCTTGACGTGGGGTTTGAGGTGGGTGGAGCGTTGTCCTAGGCTGTTAGAGAGTGTTTTGGTGGAAGAGGGGGGGCCAAACAAAATTATCTCTGTTTTATTTTCATTTAGCTGTAGGAAGTTGAGGGCCATCCAGCTTTTTATGTCCCTAAGACAGTTTTTAAGAGAGTCTAGGTTAGCTGTGTCAGAGGGGTTGAGGGGAAGGTAGATTTGGGAGTCATCGGCATAAAAGTGATATGAAATGTTGTGTGTCTGGATGATTTCGGCCAGGGGAAGCATGTAGATGGAGAAGAGTATGGGGGCCAGGATGGAACCTTGGGGGACCCCATACGGTAGACTAGCTGTGGGGGAGGAGTGTCCACCCAAACTGACCGAAAAGGAGCGGCCGCTCAAGTAGGATGCAAACCAGTTTAGGGCAGACCCCCCAATACCGAGCCTGTGTTCGAGACGATCGACCAGGGTGGAGTGGTCGACCGTGTCGAACGCGGCGGAGAGGTCCAGGAGGAGGAGCATGGCACAGCTACCTGAGTCGATGGTGAGAAGCAGGTCATTGTACATTTTTACTAGCGCTGTCTCAGTGCTGTGTCCTGCCCTGAAACCTGACTGGAATTTGTCTAGGAGGTTGTTGTGATGTAGACTTACATCTGACTTACATCTGACTTACTTACACGTGTACACACAAGGTCATCAACACACTTACTTACATCTGACTTACTTACACGTACACACAAGGTTATCAACACACACACCACTGGCACACGTACACACAAGGTCATCAACACACACACACCACTGGCAGACATACACACAAGGTCATCAACACACACACCACTGGCACACGTACACACAAGGTCATCAACACACACACACCACTGGCAGACATACACACAAGGTCATCAACACACACACACCACTGGCACACGTACACACAAGGTCATCAACACACACACCACTGGACCACGTACACACAAGGTCATCAACACACACACCACTGGACCACGTACACACAAGGTCATCAACACACACACCACTGGCAGACTTACATCTAACTTACATCTGACTTACTTACACATACACACAAGGTCATCAACACACACACCACTGGCAGACATACTGTAGTGTACACACAAGGTCATCAACACACACACCACTGGCAGACTTACACACAAGGTCATCAACACACACACACCACTGGCAGACATTCTGTACACATAAGGTCATCAACACACACAGATGACCACAACAAAACATGCACACACGTACGCACAAACTCTAGAATTACCCATTGAGGGCCAGACAATGGGGCAAAGAGCACTACACAGAACCCAAACACAAGCAGCCTCAGACGCACACACACACACACACACACACACACACACACACACACACACACACACACACACACACACACACACACACACACACACACACACACACACACACACACACACACACACACAATAGGGAGAGAAAGATGACGAAAGACAATGGCTAAAGGATCTGTGGGAAATTAATCCACAGTAAATCTTCTAAACCCCTGAGGGAGAATAAAACAAGCTCTCATTAACTACCAACCACAGAATACAGGCCAGATGGCCTTCCGCGAGCTCCCTCTCTCTCTGTTGCAACCTTTCACTCACTCTCTACCACTGTCTCTATCTGTCTCTCTGTCTCTCTCCTTCTCTCTCTCTCTCGCTTTACTCCCTACCTATTCATCAACAGAAATGACCTGAATCATAAATCAATTGAAACTGTATGGGTGGAAATCCTATTCGAAAGGGCGAAATCCCTACTGGTTGGCACAGTCTATAGGCCGCCAGATCATAGTGGCTTTTATGATACACTGGATGGGTGTTTAGCTGGAGTTGAGGATGTAGACAAAATTCTTATTGGAGACTGGAACACGGATATGCAACGAAAAGATGCACCCGTCTTCAAGTCATTCAGTAGGTTTTGTGATCTGCACGGCCTCAGCCAGCTAATCACCCAACCCACACGTGTATGTGAATCAACTCAGACTACCATTGACCTCATTCTGACCTCCGACAAGTCCAAGATCTCCAATAAAGGGGTTATAGCATGCGGGTTAAGTGATCATTATATGATATTCTGTACCCGCAAAAAACTAAAACAAAAGGCTGGCTGCCACAAAACAGTCACATCTAGAGACCTCAAAACCTACTCTAGCGAGGCCTTCAACCTTGAACTGGAGAGTCTGGACTGGTCAGATGAACTCAATGGTACACTGGTTGAAGAAACATGGCTTGGTTTCAAAACCAAATTCTCAACAATACTAAACGACATGGCCCCCCTAAGAACCACCAGGGTAAAAAATCGCGCTGAGCCGTGGATGCACTCCGAAATACTGGCCGCTATGAAAACCAGAGACAAAAAATGCTCTGAGTTTCGTAAAAGTCAGTCAAAGCTTACTAAAAGCACGAGCAGTGAACTCCAAGCCCACGTGACTGAACTCAAACTAGAAAGAAACAGACTAAGAAACGACGTAAACTCCATGATCAAAACTGCAAAAAAGAATTTCATCAATGACAAAACTGAGGAAAACAAAAACAAACCACGGGAACTTTGGAAATTACTCAATAATCAACTAGGATGCAGTAAAAAACTTAAAACCAGATTCTCAAACATAAACATAAAAACGGACAACACGCTCATCACAGACAAGCTGGATGTAGCCAATTACTTAAACATTTTCTTCACAAACATAGCCACAACACTGGTAAACAAACTACCCTCCCACTCAGGGCTTTATGGGGTAGAACACATAGTAGCTTACTACAATAACCTAGGGGTCCACAAGGACGACTTCAAGCTGGAAATGGTAACAACAGATGAGGTACTCAATAAACTGAGCGCCCTCCAACCTAACAAGGCCACTGGCCATGACAACATCCCCTCCAAATTCCTCAGAGACTCAGCAGCCGCCATCACCCCAATCATCACACACATAATAAACCTCTCCATAAAACAGGGACACGTCCCCAAGGACTTCAAAATTGCAAGGGTGACCCCTCTGCACAAAAAGGGCAGCAAATTAGACCCAGGCAACTACCGCCCTGTTTCTATTCTCACCTCCATCTCGAAAGTCATGGAAAAAATAGTCTACGAACAGGTCGAAAAGTACCTAGCGGAAAAAAATCTAATCTACGAATTCCAATCTGGCTTCAGAACATCCCACTCCACTGACACATGCCTTCTCTATTTGAATGACCACATCAAACAAGAGGTGGACGCAGGCAAATACTGCGGCATGGTCATGCTGGACCTACAAAAGGCCTTTGACACGGTCAATCACTCCATTCTGATTGACAAGCTAAAAGCAATTGGTTTTGATAGTCTATCAGTGAGCTGGATGCAATCCTACCTTGAGGGGAGGGAACAGATGGTGGAGGTAAACGGTACCCTATCCCTCCCCCTCACAGTGAGCTGTGGTGTTCCACAAGGAAGCATACTAGGACCGCTACTGTTCCTAATTTATGCAAATGACATGTCGTCAGCTTGTGACTGCAACTTGTTCCTGTTTGCGGACGACTCAGCCCTGCTGGTCTCTGACAAGAACAAGTTACAGGTTGAAAAAACCCTCAGCTCGGAACTAGGCAGAATCTGCATATGGCTCGCTGATAACAAACTATCATTACACATGGGCAAAACAGAGTCCATTCTCTTCGTTTCAAATAACAAACTCAGCAAGACCGACGGCTTCTCAGTTACAGTGGGTGACAATATTGTCACAAGGAAAGATGAAATTACCTACCTGGGTTCCATCCTAGAGGCTAATCTCTCCTGTGACAAAATGGCATCCAATGTAATAAAAAAAGTCAACCAACGAACTCGATTCTTGTACCGGATCTCCTCTCTGGTAAACAAGAATACCCTGAAGACTCTGGCAGGAGCACTCATTCAGGGGTACTACGACTATGCTTGCACCTCATGGTACCAAAGCACCTCAAAGGCGCTAAAAACAAAATTACAAACATCTCAAAACAAACTGGTCAGACTACTGCTTGACCTTACTCCTAGAACCCACCTCACCCCTGCCCACTTTGACAACCTAGGATGGCTTAGAGTAGACGACAGAGTACAGCAACTTGCAATGGGCCTGGTCTACATGATACACTACACGACCAAGGTACCCATGTACATGTCAAAATACTTCCCAAAGGTCAGTGAATACCACGATCACAACACCAGAGGGAGCTCCACAAATCATGTTAAACCCAGATTCGGCTCAAATAAGGGACTAAACACGTTTCGCAATTATGCCACATCAATGTGGAACGCCCTACCCAAAGCTGTAAAGGAATGTGGATCACTACCCACTTTCAAAACCTCTCTCAAGGGACACCTACGGGAGACTGCAATTCAACACTGGCCCCTGTAAATATCCTAACCCAACCCCCCCCAATGTACAGTCATTTACCTAGTATGGTTTTGTCAATAGTCCAATGTACAATTTTGTTTGTTTGTACAGTGTCTCCCCCCCCCCCCCCTCAATGTACAGTTTTGCTTGTTTATACAGTGTGCCCCCCCCCCCCCCCCCAACCACCTCCAATGTAGATTACCCAGTATGGTTGTCAATATCCCAGTGTACCCAACCCCCCCCACCCTACCTCCTCCAATGTACAGTTTCTACGTCAAATGTATATACTCCCTTTTCCGGACTCCTTCTGTATCACAAACAGTACTGTATTTGCAAATCTGGTATGTCATAAATGTATAGATGTAGCAGTACTGAGGCGGCTAGGTGGTGTAGTGGGCAAGGCACTCGCCACCAGTGTGGAGACGCTAGGATTCGCGTGTTCGAATCCAGCTCTCCACATTGTTTTTCAGTTTGGCTGGTCGTCCGCAGTAATACACATTGGCCGTATTACGGGGAGGGAAAACTGAAGGGTGGGGATCGAACGTTGTGAACAAGCGACTCCTACAAGTCGGTTGGTGCGCCTGCGCAGTAGAATCAGGAAGTGTCGGGGGCAGCGTGAGCCTCCCACGCGTTACTCCTCAACACTGAGAGATCGAGCTGCGCAGGTGAAAAGATGCGACTGCTGTTACCTCAAGTACCGGAGGGGACTTGTGCTATGTATGACTTAGTCCACATTGCAGCCGGCTTGTGGGAGGCAAGAAACAGCGTTCGTGACAGGGGAGGGTTGAATTGGATGATACGAAATTGGGATGGGAGAAAATATGGAAAAATGGGAGAAAAAGTGGATAAAAAAAAAAAGATGTAGCAGTACTGACTATCTGTATGTCATGTATGTCATATATGTCCTGATGAATTGAAAATGGGGGACCCTGATGTAAACAAGACGAAAGTCTTTCTCTGGTCTGCATCCCCTTAACAATTGTGTGTATTGAGCTGTACTGTATTGTACCCATTCTGCAATCTGTTAATAAAGTTTTCAATCAATCAATCAAAAAACCTATTTACTTTCTCCTCCCTCTGTTTCACTCTACCCAACCCACACTTCACTCTGATCTTAGACATAGGTGTAGATTTCAGAGGGGACAGGGGGAATAACCCACCCCCCATAACAGAAACAGATAAAACAGATATAATCCCTCCATTTGCTCAGTATAAATAAATAAATAAATATATATATAGAAGTATGGTTGGTTACCTGCTTTTGGGCATGCTTATGAAATGACAGGTGGATTAGCCAATTTCATTTAGATTTTAGATTGTGTCCCTGCCTGTTTCTATAGTTATAACTGCGTGGCAGAAAGTGCTAGAGAAAGAAATTAATGTGTCCCTGGGGCCCTGTACAACATGCCCCCCCCCCCCAAAAAAACGATGGTTATCCTATAACCCTAGTTATATGAGTATAGTGAGCGCTCTGCTCTATTGGAAGATTCCCCTTCCAGGTTTTTTAATGGGTTAAGGGAGCAACCCTTTTCTGTTGGGATGGTTGTCTCCCCGGTATGCCGGTAGCGGAGTCGACTCTCTGGTAGAGCCCGGGTTTGACCCCGGCTCCCCGAGGGTATGCCCCTGCATGCTTTATGACGTCTGCCAATTGTGTCAAACTCTTTCTCTGAACCCCGACCCCGCGGGATTAATAAATTGGCGGGATCAGGGTTCGTGGCGAGGTCAGTTTACTGGCCTGAATTTGAAAACTTTCAGCAACAATGCACCTACACCTGTCCGGCCACACCCACACCCGCCCCTCTATATAAGCGAGGGCTGTGACCGTACTCGTGCTCTTCCCTAGCCTTTCACCGTTAAAACGGAAGACCAGGAACAGGGGTCCTCAGTGAGTGAGAGCAGAGCGCTCGCTATACTCATATAACTAGGGTTATAGGATAACCTTTGTTATATTTTGTATAGCTTACGCTCTGCTCTATTGGAACACAAGAGCGGAGAGCCCGACAAATGTACCCGCTGAGGTCCCCTACAACCATCAGAATACCGGGGAGGGTCCGGGCCCCCCCACCCCCCCTAGTGATGGGTGGGGGGGGGACACTGACTGTGCGAAAGAGGGGACAGCACCCAACAAACGCACAGGGTGAGCAGACCGGGCGACTACACGACCGCGCGCCCCACACGCTACCAGGGAACGTACGTGAAAACAAAAGTCATTGCTCCCACACCTCGTGGGGTCGGGGTTGTTAGACCCCGACGCTACCCGCGAGGTATTCCGAGGGGTAGAAAAAGAAAAAAAACGACCCCACGGGTGAAGCCGTAGCAGCGGGCGTGAAGGAGGTCCCAGCCCCAGGCCACACAATGCGGACTTACCGCCGAGTCCGGTGGCCAGGACCCCCAGAAAAGGGGCCTGGTGAGGTCAACGAGGCCGTGGCATCGAGACCTCTCCAGGCGTTCACTGGTGACACCACCCTCTACACCGCCAGCGTATCGGACAGGGCCTACAACAGGTGAAGGCCCTTCTCCGCCTGGCACGCCGCGAAGGGGGGGAGGCTCTGAAGAACTTCCTGAGGAGACTCTGAAACTCCCTGAGGAGGAGGCTCCGAGGCTCTCTGAGGAGGCTTCCCCCCCATAATCTCGTGGGGTCAGCTGGTGCTGGTGTCGGCCTTAATCCAGGCCGACAGGTAACAAGAGCAGAGCTCGACCTGCGCCCGGAGGACTGCAAACTACACAGGCACGCCTAAAGGGGCTGACTGTAAATACAAGTGGGGGGGGGGGGGGGGTTCAGCATGCCGTGCACAATGTCCTAAACTCGTGGGGCCACGAACCTCACGGAATCGGGGTCAAGGACCCCGACTCCGCCAGTAAACTGACCTCGCCACGAACCCTGATCCCGCCAATTTATTAATCCCGGGTTCAGAGAAAGAGTATTTATTTATTTATTTATTTTTCTTTTTAGCATTTTTACAGTTTTTATTGGCCACGCAGGACCGACAGAGGAGAGGGCAAACGGGAGGAGAAGTGGGGAGGACATGCGACAAATAACGACGGGTCGGCCGCGTAGGTGCGCGAGGCACTATGGTATGCGCCACGAGGGCGCCCAGAGAAAGAGTTTGACACAATTGGCAGACGTCATAAAGCATGCAGGGGCATACCCTCGGGGAGCCGGGGTCAAACCCGGGCTCTACCAGAGAGTCGACTCCACTACCGGCATACCGGGGAGACAACCATCCCAACAGAAAAGGGTTGCTCCCTTAACCCATTAAAAAACCGGGAAACACAACTGTGCGTATACACAGGCTATACAATGCAGTTTAAGGCATTTCAGGCTTAAAAAAAGGGTTAACCGAGGCCAACAGGTAACGAGGGCAAGGCCCGACCTGTGCCTGGAGGACCGGGAACTACACAGGGGTGCAGAGAGGAGCTGACTGACAAGACTCCGGGTTCATCCCAGAGAGACCTCGACGTGAGTGAATGAATGAATGAAAATGTTATTTAACAGATTGTAGAATGGGCACACCACAGCACAGCCCAATACACACAACTGTCAAGAGGATGCAGATCAGAAAAGACGTTAGTCTTGACTGTATCAGGTTCACCCATTTTCAATTTCATAGCGGCCTGCCATGCAGGCCTTAACTCACGGATATATCTCTTGGCCAATAAGAAAACGCGAAAGCCTGTGGCGTTTTCAAGTCCCACCCATTAACTCATTGGACGCTAGTCACGATGATAGTCGGGTTAACTCGCCGACGCTTGAGCGCCAATCACAAGTATAGTCGGGTTTCAATCGTTATTTATTTTATTAGCGATATCCATTCATTTTCATCCATCCAACCTGATGTTATCGCTGGGAATGGGTCTGAGCCGCAAAAGGGCAAATACCGCCGCCTATCGTCTCCCGGATGGTATTGCACATCATTGGATTGGATTGACTGGGACTATGCATAAAAAAAAAAGTCCGGTCCAGGTTTTCCTTCTCGGGCATGCAGTATCGTTATACCACATTGACTGAGGACACTCTGACCAGCGTGGATTATGTGTTTTGGATATATAACGTTGGATCAATAAACGCGATCAATATTTGGAATGGCGATCAGGAATTGGATTAATCTTTTTGCAGGACATCAAATGTGAGGTAAGGACTCTATGTTACCAATCTTGGGTTAATCAGATGTTTCTTTCACAGCGATCCAAACGTTGGCGCCGACCAATGCACGGATAAGCGATTTTTCAGCCCGCTTCTGTATCGTGCATGAGGACACATATACTATCGATAATCTATAGTTTATTTGAAAACTATTCATAAATCAGCCGAAAAATGACGTGTTTTGTGTATTCCACTAAAGGGCTATTATCTCATCTTTCTCTGGAATTACTAGAAACCACCAAAACTATACTCGTATTCAAAACGGTATAAAACGGAAATGTACCGATGAAAAAACAATCCGTTTTGTACATGTTAACTGCAAGCAAGCGACGGGTGTATTAGACCCATAGCCATAATTTAAGATATATTTTAAGCACTCGCAAATCTCCCACTCCTCCCATTGATTAAAGCGGTGGCGCTCTACCGCCCTCTGGCGCACTTAAGCTGTGGCGTCCAATGAGTTAAGGTCGGTGTGGGAATGGGGAATCCCCCCTTTTCCTGCCTTGCCAACAGATACTGAGTCTCGTCGGCCAGGGCTGTCGTTGCCGCAGACTCCGATAGCAGTCTGTTTCAGAACCCAAAAACGGAGGGCGAGGGCGTGCAAATTCTCTCAACGTTCCCTCCATCCACACCTACATGTGGTACTGCTGTAGCCACGCGGTACGCAAATAGCTGCCCTAACGTCGGGGGAGGCGACGGAGTGGAATCCTACGTACCAGCGTGACGTTAACGGAGGAACCCCAAATGAAGAAAGGCGCGCTCGTTTTGAGCAGCGTCGTCCCCCTCCGTTGCCAGTTTTATCCGGGATACAAAACATCCCCAGGGGAGGGTTATCCTCACCCCCCAGCCAGCCTCACGTAAAACGAAGGCATATATGAGGCGACAGAAAGCGGCGCCGCTAGCCGTGCGCTGTGTTTACAATGAACAGACACATATGAGCGTGCTTTGCACGCCTTATCGTCTTGAAAAACACCCAAACCACACCAGCTAACCGAAAACCGGGGCTAGGCGGCCGCGCCTGTTTAAGGCACGTTCACCTAGAGCCCAGCTGTCTTTTAAGCAAAAAACGTGTCGCCCGTCATGTGTTTCTACCCTCGTAATGAAACACACAACGGGCTCTGAGGAGAGGGGTGGGCGCCTGTGGTTGCACGTTAACACAAAGTAGCAAAACCCACTTGCTGATTCCAGGTACACAACTGTTTAAAAGACGCATTCCCATGAATCAAGCAGTCTCCTCACAAGAGAAAACGCTGCTCGCCAGCCCTTACTGTAAACAGAAGGACAGCGAGCCCTCATAGGCAATATTTAAAAACACAGTGAATATAATCACACGCTTTATTTAAACGTAGTATT